>NC_045541.1:98744310-99020255 GCF_009769535.1 Thamnophis elegans | reverse complement strand
AAAACCAGAAATATTTCTATTGGACATTCTGCTGGAAAGATATGACAAAAGGACTTTATACTTGATTTTACCTGAATTAACTGCAGCTAGAATTGTATATGCTCAACAAGTGTGATGAGATCCCAACAGATGAGAGTGTAATAAAGAAAATATTAGAATATGCAGAAATGGATAGATTAATGCTTACTATTAATGACAAAAAAGTAACTGAATACTTTTTGACATGGATCTTATCTTACCAATGGTTGGACAATAAAACAGAAGTTAGAAATGCAGGGATATAAAAAATATAAATGTTAAAACAGAAATTGAATAAAATATTGTTATTATAGCATCAATGTTATTGTGATAAATGTTATTGTAAACATTTTGATCACAATTGCCTAAAAACATCTGTACTCAGACAACACACTGTTTGATTGAAATGGAATTTTTATATGTTATTCAAATAAAGTAAATAAAACATGGGAAAAAATTAGTTGGGTAAGAACTGCAGAAGCCAAAAGCCAATTACTAATTTAAATGTTTCGTTTAATAAATAGATTTGACCAATGGTTCTTATTTATATATTTATTTAAGATTCTTAAATAAAGAATCTTTCTTCTTGTGATACCATATATAAAATATAGTATATGTAAAATTACAAAACATGTTTAACCCAAGTACTCTGAATTTATTTAAAACTAGCACATTTATAGCTTTCAAGTTGCCCAGAATTTGTCTTCAAGTTTTCTTATATGTATAGTCAAAAGTAGTGTCAATTGGAGAAAAAAGATTCCATTCTTTGCAACATACAACATTCTAAAGATAAGACCACTGATTTATTAATTCCATGCATCTTAAGAATTATTCTCCCCTTCTCCTAGGGGCAGTATATTTCTTTTGATCAAAAGAAAACTTCTAATTCTTAAATTTAATATTAATGCCCATCAGAAGGAATATTTCAATAGGCGAGAATATATTGTATGTAGTTCAGGATTGAACTCTGGAGTCCTTGGTGATCTTTGAGCTTGGTTATTTGCTTGCAGTGGTTTCATTACCCAAGTAGATAACATCATCAGTCCTAGTAAATGAAGAGTTTGCTTGCTGTTTATATCCGTTAGCTTGCCTTGCCAGTAATGGTGGGATATGGTTTCACCTCGATAGTTCTTTGATTAGGGTATTGTTTCTGCTTGATTGCTTGTCTTGTACTAATCTCTGCTTATCTGGTTGTTAGTTGTTGGAGAAAACGCCACCTTCCATCTTCAATACCTCTTTTGAATGATATCAAAATGTGATTTATTTCTGTGTCTTTTTTGAAAGGCCATATATTGTGATATGAAGGAATTGTCATAATGTCTTTTGACTGCTAGTTGGTCCAACCCAGGACTTCTGTCTACAGTCCTTACCTTATATGTTGTATATGATCCTGTTTCCTCCTCCTCCTCCTCCTCCTCCTCCTCCTCCTCCTCCTCCTCCTCCTCCTCCTCCTGCCACTGAATCTTTTAGTTTATTTAAGATGTTTTGGAAGACCTGAGTTATTTTGTGTGCTATTGTGATATCATGTGGTTGTAATAGCCTGTTGGTTGCCTCTGAGATGTTTTGGATGTATGGTAGTGTTATTCTTTTTATAGTTTGCATTGGTTGTGCTATAGTGAGTTGAGTGGTCATGTACATTTCAGTTTCATTGTGTAGGATATTGGGATATTTTGTTGGAAAATGTATAGGCTGCCTGTTTCCTTTTTCTGGTGTTCTGAATTGCTACAGTGCATTTGTACTCATCTGATAATATTCTTACACAGAATATTTATAAGAATCTCTTCTTGTGGGAAGTTCTTACTTTGGTAATGGAACACTTGGTTAGTTGGTTTTTCAGCAGACTTGCACTTCTAAACTACCACTGTTTCCTCTGATGTTGAGGATATCCAGGAAGCATAGTGTGTTGTTGCTGTCTTCTTCCCTTGTGAATGTTATTCTTTTGAAGATATTTTTGATTGGAATATATTCTAAAAAAGCTTGTATACACAGCGTTTTAGAAGCACATGGTACTAAATTAACATTTTCCCAAAATAAATTGCCTAGCATATCCAAAATAGTGGAGTCCGTCATAGTTTTTATGCTATAATATTGGTCAGAAAGTGAGATGTATCACGAGAATGGGTTGAGAAAAGCCAAGTATTTGAAAGCTTATTATCTTGGAACTTATCATCTAGAGACGCACAAAATAAGGTGCCACAACTCTTCATATCTCAAGAGAAGTGAATTTCAAATGCCAGACATGCTGTTATCTTGATACAATTTTCCATGGAAATTCCATCTAGCCTGCCAGGTACCTGGGCAAAACATTTCGGCTTTCTGGCTGAGCATTCCAAGAACTTATCTCCAAAGAAATACCTGGGATCAGATCAAGCATTGTTTCCCACTCCCTTTTTGCATCACTAATGGAGCATAAAGGAAACTCCCTTATTTCACATCCCATTCTTCAATGACCCACACAACAGAGTTGACAGGTTTGGGGAAGGGAAGATTAATAAAAAGGTAGAAACAAAGATAAATTATATTTATAAATTTTGTAGAAATTTATTGTTTTTTGAAAAAAAGCTCTCACTTTGTTTTGCGACAAGGTGAGCTACAACAGCCTATGTTGTTTTAAGCTTATATGGCTGCAATTTGAAGTGGAAA
This sequence comes from Thamnophis elegans, assembly GCF_009769535.1. NCBI lineage: Eukaryota > Metazoa > Chordata > Lepidosauria > Squamata > Natricidae > Thamnophis > Thamnophis elegans. Next base: position 99,017,594 of record NC_045541.1, on the reverse strand, counting down.
CAAAATACATTGAGCCTATATAAGACAGAGCTTTGGATTTGCTTTGAAGAGATGTTTTGTGTCACAGAGACCACATGATTCTTGTCCTGGAAAAGGCATAATGTAACTGACTTCCTGCCAAAATATGATGTGTCTCAGTGTTATATGAATGACAGATAAGCCTACAAGCAGCAAGGCAGATTTTCTAGCCATGGGAACAAGACAGTAAAGAGGCACGCAACTCATCTCAGGGAAGTACAGTAATTCAGGTGATCATGGATTGCTACATGCCCATACTATGAGAAAACTCTCTGCTCAACTTTTTCTGTAGCACCAGCTGAAGTGCTTCCAGGATAAACTAAAAGCATTTCTGCCCATACAAAGAGCTTCCAGGCTGAAGGATAGGTTCCAGTGCATACCAAGGGGTCTCCAGGCTGGTAGAAGGGCTCCAGGAGATACTGAGGTCATTTCAGCTTGGTAATTCTGATCCCTATGATAGGGAAGTTTTCTATCCTGCACAGCCATTTTCACTGCATGACAGTGCAAGCTGTGCAGAAGAACATTGATTGGAGGTTCAAAGCAGAATAGAGCAGAGCAGAGCAGAGCATATTAGAGTAGAGTAGAGTAGAGTAGAGTAGAGTAGAGTAGAGTAGAGTAGAATAGAATAGAAGTAGAAGTAGAGTAGAATAGAATAGAATTCTTTATTGGCCAAGTGTGATTGGACACCCAAGAAATTTGTCTTTGGTGCATATGCTCTCAGTCTATGTAAAAAGACACGATACATTCATCAAGAATCATAAGGTACAACATGAACGATGAAAAGCAACATGATCACTTTTCTTTGCTCTTAAAAGCAAGTGTTCCAATATCATCTATGGAGGTGACAATGAAGGGTCCAAGTGTTGTAGACAGTATCATGGCATTGTGATGCAAAGACTGCATCCTTTTTCTATATGCAAGTTGATATGCACAACCTAAATGGGAACAGACTTTGATGCAATGCTGCAACATTACTTTTATTATTTGTCAATCAGAAAGAGTTTGCAAATGCCCCTGAAGTTGTGTCAGTCTAAACTTACAGTCCTAACACGTTTGAAGAAGATAAACTAAAGAAGGCCAGTGCAAAGGAACTGGAATGTGTTCAAGATACATTGAAATTGATGTTATGCAGAAGAACTTGCACAGATTTGTATTTGAAAGAATGAGATCTGAGTACACGTGAAGACATTTATCACTGCAGTCCTTGTTCCTGACTTTATTTTAATATTCTGAAAAATCTCCATACCTGGCAAACTCTGGTTTAATTTAGCAACATTTCATAGGCATTCATGCACAGATACCCAGATTGAAACAACTACCTTACAAATAGTTAAAACATAAAAGAAAAAGTCCAAGTTAGAGTAATTATATATTTTCCCTATGATACTGCAAATAAAGTATATAAATGTAGAAATGATTGCATGTGCTTTTACAGTTGTTGCAGGGCCAGTTGGAATGTACAGTAGATAAATAACAAAAGTATCATAAAATCTGTTCAGAAACCTATAGCCCCGTGATGGCGAACCTATGGCACGCATGCCCAGAGTAGCATGTGGAGCCATTTCACACCCACAGCATCACCCATTCCTCTTCCGGGTTCTGGCATGCATGCACATGTGATGATCAGCTGGTCTCTGTTCATGCGGCAGTGCTGGAAGAGCTGGTTTTCCATTTTCTGGCGTGAGCATGTGCGCACGACCAGCTGATCAGTGCGTGTGCATGCTCATGCATGCCAGAACCTGGAATACTTTTTGTCTGGCATGCATGGACATGTCAGAAATCATAAGTTCATTTTCTGGCATATACATGTCCCGTTTCCAGGTCGCAGCCCGGACGAGAGTGTGCGAAGTGCGTCCTTTTCGACACTCGGTGCTGAAAAGATTCGCCATCACTGCTATAGCCCACTACAATGCAGCAGAAGACAGGCAGCTTTGTTTTATTATTCATAAAGAGATTTCTGTGAGAATGAAAAATGGTTGAGAACAGTTAAGACGGAAATTGAACCTGCCCAGAATTTTAACCGTAGAAGAAATAGCAAGCTGCTAACTGTTTTGGGTGAAGACTACAGCTAGTTTTAGCAAAAAGTTGATAGATTTGTTAGAGCAGCCTTCCCCCAAATTCAGGAATTATAGGAATTGTGGCCCAGCATCTGGTGGACTTCTTAGAATGGGTAAGGTGAGCACATATTATAAACCCCGGAGAAACCTAGTCTTAATTCTCCAGTCAATTAATGAAGATGATTGGAAGAACCAAAGTGTTTTGACTTTAAAGTCCCAGAGACAAAGTTGACAATATGTTGCTCAGCAGCCCAGTGCCAGAGGTGGGCTAAGAGTGTGGCATTGTATCAGATCTTCTTGGGTCCTATTGTGAGAATGACACAAGCTCTAGATCTTGATTCTAAAGAGAGAGAGGGGGAATTGGAGAGAAATCTAACTCGCAAAACTGCTTAGTTGGATTTGAGCCATTGCCAAAACAATCAATTCTTTTTTGCTTTTCCTTATTTAGAAAAGAGGGTACACAAATGTGTCAAATGATAATCACTGGGGGACTGGGGGACAGGAGGTGGGGGACAGTTACCAGATTCGGAAGCATGCTGAGCTTCTTAATTTGCCCATCCCTATTTTCATTCAACCCGACTTTTATTCTTGAGCAAGACTGTAACGATTCAATGACTTCGGCAAGCAACCTCATTTGACAATTAAGAGTACAAAGACACAGGAGGTGTACTGCACAGTCTAAGTGCCAAATGTAGATTACTTTTCAGGACAACTGTTTTGCTTCCCTCTGTGAAAGCGGTGATCAAATGCCGGCAGAACCCATGAAAAGAGTCTCAGTGAGTCTTCTCAAACCACGAGTGGCACATAAATTTGATAAATAAATAGAGTCGCATTGAGACGAGATAGGTGGGGAATAAGACTAATATAAATAAAAATAAAATAAAATAAAATAATAAAATAAAATAATAAAAATAAAATAAAATAAAATAATATAATAATAAAATAAAATAAAATAATAAAATAATAAAATAAAATAAAAAAATAAAATAATAAATAAAATAAAATAATAAAATAATAAAATAATAAAATAAAATAAAAAATAAAAAAATAAAAAAATAAAAAAATAAAAAAATAAAAAAATAAAAAATAAAAATAATAAAATAATAAAATAATAAAATAATAAAATAATAAAATAATAAAATAATAAAATAATAAAATAATAAAATAATAAAATAATAAAATAATAAAATAATAAAATAATAAAATAATAAAATAATAAAATAATAAAATAATAAAATAATAAAATAATAAAATAATAATAAAATAATAAAATAATAAATATAAATAAATATAAAATAATAAAATAAATAAAATATAAAATATAAATATAAAATAATAAAATAAAATAAAATATAAAATATAAAATAAAATATAAAATAAAATAAAATAAAATATAAAATAAAATAAAATAAAATAAAATAAAATAAAATAAAATAAAATAAATAAAATAATAAAATAAAATAATAAAATAAAATAAAATAAAATAAAATAAAATAAAATAATAAATAAATAATAAAATAAATAAATAATAAATAAATAAAATAATAAATAATAAAATAATAAAATAATAAAATAATAAAATAATAAAATAATAAAATAATAAAATAATAAAATAATAAAATAATAAAATAATAAAATAATAAAATAATAAAATAATAATAAAATAATAAAATAATAAAATAAATATAAATAATAAAATAATAAAATAAAATATAAAATAATAAAATAAAATAACAAAGAAATAGACAGACTTTCCTTTTGCCTCTGTGAACGACCATAAATCAATATTCATTCAGGTCCATATTCTGCTGCAAGACACAGATCTCGGGGTTTTATCCCAGAAGAGCAGCCAATGGGTTGCGAGCATCCAGGAATCATGGCCACCAGGGCATTATGCTCATAGCTCCCCTTGCATTTCGCATTCAAGAAGCAAAACAAAACAGTTCAGGGTCAGTTGTGTCAGGCTGCCCTTAAGAACAGTGCTCCTTTTGAACACTTTTCCTTCTGCTTGCGGCAAAGGTTAAAGAGTAGGAAATGCCTGTTTTGTTTGACCTTGTGGTCACAGAAACTGACAGGAATCACATTTAAGGCTCAAATGTGCAGTTATTTTTAGTGTTTGTTACTATTCTGAAAGCTGCAAAATTAGCAGAATCTAGGTAAGTGGGGACATCTCCTCCTCCTGCTGTTACATCAGCATCAGGACCATACTTTCCCTCCAAAAGCTGCATAACCTCCAGTCCACTTACATAAGTGATTAACAAATTTTTATTTTCCTGAATAACTTTGGCAAGGATGCATACATTTTTTCTGTCTCTCGGCTTCCTATTTCCTAAGGATCCATCCGGTCTGGAAAATAGCACAGAAACAGGAAACAGTTTACATCTTGCTTGCTTTTCACCATGATGAGTCATTTAAAAGGGTTTGTTTTCCTTTCTTCTTTCTCCATGCCATCTAACTGAAGCACATGTGTTGCTACTGACTGCGCTTCATTTCCACAGAAATGATGGGATATGTTACATTGAAGTAAACTGAGCAGCAGTACAGTAATTAAACTTAAAATATATTGCAAAAATTCAGGATTACACCACTAAACTTCTTTGTCTTACACCTCTGGTGAGAAGACTCATAATAAAGGAGACACCACAGCATGTTTATAGTATTTGTACCAGGACAGATTCTTTGGAATGCTGTAATAACAAGAAATATTACATTATAAAGGAATATATTTCCCCTTAGCTATAACCTTCTGGAAAATTAAGTATGGACTGAGAGAAGAAGACAATCATAAGGAAAAATACAATTCTGATTTTTTTAAGGTGATTTGTTTTCCAAGAAACAAACCAGGTCAAGTATAGCACATTTTATTCAGTACAAATATCCAAAGATACCAGCAATCTGAGAATAAATGAGACTTAGGCCTATCTTTTAATTTTTACTTTGAAGCAGCAGCATGCCTCTTAGTTGACGAGTCTTCATTATGTGCAATTTTATTTTTATTTTGTCCAATAGATGGCAGTCATATACATTCAGGCATGATTTTCAAAGTAAAAATTTTGGAGCTTAGCTAGGAGCAACAACAGAGTCTAAAACAGAAAAGGAAAAATTAGCATCTGACCCAATACAGATGGTCCTACAAAGGGGTGACATATAAACAAAAATACTCTTCTTGGAAACCGTTTCCATGCCTTTTGAGGTGGGCCTTTTTTTTTCCTGCATGGGGTGCCTAGAGAATAAATTTGGTTGCCGATTTAGCATTATAGCACCATATTTATGGATCTGTGATTAGCATAGATCTGCTTTTACCAATATTTATGTTAGCTAGAAAAAGACTTTCCTTGCCACCATCTTTTCTTTAGTAGCATCTCAGAAGGGATTTTATTTCCAAATCATTATCAAGTACTTTCATTAAGATCTACTTCTAATGTTGTTTAAGGGCTTCAATCTTGCTCATTTATCTGACCATTTTAAGAAAGGGTCAATGCCTGGATGCAATGGGAGAAGAACTTGGGAACAGGCAGCAAACCTAATAAATGATGGGCCAACTACCTGGGGAACCAGTTCCTCTTGAAATAAGAAGTAGCCCAAACCTAAACTAATTGCATTTCACTCTCCACAAGCAAAGTATGAAATAATCTTGAGAACACATCTTAAGACAAGCAGGTGATATCAAGATATACCACATAGCATTTCACAGCATTTTATATAGTGGTGGGTTCCTACCAATTCGGACCAGTTCAGCTGAACTGGTAGTAGTTTGGCGGCCTGGGTCATTGGAACTGGCAGCAACACAGACATGCCACGCCACCGAACTGGTTCCCCAGGCGGTGCCATTGGTGCCAGCATCTTGCTTTATAGTTGCAATTTTAATTGCACTGAGCATGTGCGTGTGGCGCTCACATGAGCGAACCGGCAGTAGTGCCTGCCAGAACCCACCCCTGATTTTATAGCAACCATGGAACTCAAAGACAAACTAGACATTATGAAAAGTTTACATGGACATTAAGTGTTATATTTTACTAGCTAAATGTGAAAATAGAGGATAAGATTAAGTGCAGTATTTGGTTATAAATTTATTCTCTAGATCAAGGAAAAAATAATCTCAGAACCTACAAAACAAAACAAAAAAAATCCTAGAACATACAAAAAAAAAAAACCAAAATAAATGTATCAGCATTATTGATTTATTTTTTAAATGTTTTGAATTTCTATCTGATGACCTTTTATATAATCCCACTTTTTTTAAAAAAAAGGAGAGTTCACAGTCAAGTTTTTGCTAATACATATTCCTATGAAAGCACCCTGTATTAAGAGCCATAGTGGTGCAGTAGTTAGAATGCAATATTACAGGCAAACTCTACCCACAGCCTGGAATTCAATCCTGACTGGCTCAAGGTTGACTCAGCCTTCCATCCTTCTGAGGTTGGTAAAATGAAGACCCAGATTGTTGGGGGCAATATGCTGACATTTGTAAACCACTCAGAAACTGCTGTAAAGCACTATGGAGTGGTATATCGGTCAAAGTGCTAGTGCTATTGTTATGTTGAGGGATCCATGAATGAAGTCACCTGTCAAATCAAATCCTAGGGGATTCATCATTAGGGGTGAACAATTTAAGCAATTTACCATATGGGTGCAGCATTTTCCTTTAATTTATTTTTCTGAGCTAGTTGTTGTAAGTTGTGAAGTCGTATCCAACCCATCACAACCCATGGACAATGTTCCTCCAGGTCTTCCTGTCTTCTATCATCCTCTGGAGTCCATTTAAGCTTAAGCACTGCTTCAGTGACTCCATCCAGCCATCTCATTCTCTGTTGTCCCCTTTTCCTTTTGCCCTCAATCATTCCCAGCATTAGACTTTTCTCCAGTGAGTCCTTCCTTTTCATCTGATGATTTACTCTTTATTATAAGCATTTGTCATTATTTTCACTTTCTAGTAATGAATAGAATTCTGAATCTTTTTTCACACAGAGAAAATATCCGCTATTAGTCATAGATATGCTGAACACATAATGTAATGGAAGGAGGGTATGGTCCATTGATATGGACCTATAGATGTAGGAATCTTGGCAAGGACAAGCTTGTTATCATTTAGATTGTGCTAAAATTAGCTGGTATTAAGCCAAAGGTATGTTAACAAAGTTGTAAAAACAAGTAGTGTTAAAAATTTGGGTGTGAATGTAAATGTTAGTTTTTGAATGTCTGTATCTGTTAATGTATAATGTGCAAACTAAGTTATCTAGGTGTAACTTTGAGAATGTTATGGGTGTGGAATGGAGTATTTTGATTCTTTTTAAATGGTTCTAATTAATACTACATTATGCTATGTTGAAGAATAAATGCATGACTGAAATAGCTAGTGTTGGTCTTATATAATATAGAAATATAGTTCAAAATAATATCATATAATCATTAGGATTTAAAACAAAGTAATAACAAAGATCTGGTATATGTTTATTGGAGTCATATATTCTTTTTTATCTTTTCATAGGCTTCTAGTATCATGTACCTAGTGTCTAGTATCATAGGAAGTTGATGTTTAAGGAAAGGCTGCAAAATTCTACAAAAATCACGCTGAATAAATCTAGTCAAAAACAAATGTATATATGTGAGATAGGCAGCTATATAAATGTAATAAACAAATACATGATATAATGTGACTTGGGTTGCGAATCATACATTCTTAAAACTAATCTGGTTATCTATTCCAGTACAAAAAAATCCATTCTTATTGCCAGATTCTCAAAATACAATGTGAAAAATGAATGATGCAGCAACATATAGGGAGCCAATGAAAGTGACTTTTAATAGATATAGCAAATATATGTATGAATAATTATGTAGGTCACCCAGCCACAGTTGTCTTTAGGAAAAGCAATAGTAAACAAACTTGCTAGGAACCTTTTTACAAAAGAATCAAGTGGGATATTAATCAAAGGAATTCCATCATGTGATATGTTAATTTTAACTTAGGGTAAAGGCAAAGTAGGCTGGAAATTATAATTCAATCAGGCAGAGAATTCTAAATATTAAAGTCATAATTATATTTTAAGTGGATTTAGTCTTGATTTGACTTTTAGCGGGTTATATGGAAGTTGTTGTTGTTATCATTATTATTATTATTATTATTATTTCTTTTATTGATTAAACATGGAATTCAGTCAGGTGAACATTTAAAGATGTGTCGCAAATACCATTGACTGGAACTAATGGTTGATGCCGTGACCCGTCAAAACCGCAGTCCACTAAAGCGCGCCCAATTAAAGCGCGTACCTGATGTCATCAGCAGCGCGACAAATACAACCGCGGAGAAAAAAGGGTGCTTTAAAAAGCACTTTTAAAGCAAGCCGATTCACATAAAGGTAAGGGTTAGGTTTAGGGTTAGGGTTAGGGTTAGGGTTAGGGTTAGGTTAAGGGTTAGTGTTAGGTTTAGCGTTAGGTTAAGGGTTAGGGATAGGGTTAGGTTTAGGGTTAGGTTAAGGGTTAGGCTTAGGGTTAGGTTTAGGGTTAGGTTGGGGGGGGTTAGGTTTAGATTTACGCGTTAATTTTAAGTTTACCGCTCACAGCGTGCTGTTTTCGTCGCGCTGTGATGACGTAACGTACGGGCTTTCGTCGAGCGTGCTTTAGTCTACCGCGGTTTTGTGGTGGAACCGGTTGATGCAGGTTGCAGTCAGCATCCTAGGTATCAACCAGGTATCTTCTTAAAATATATGATGTTCCGAGTAGCACAGTTTTTTGCAGTTCCACTGGTGTTATTGCAGGAAGCTGCAATTTCTTTATGTGCTTTGTAAAATTCTTGGACATGGTACCAAGTACCCCAATGACAATGGATATCATTGTTACATTGTTTCATCCATAGCTATGTAGTTTTGATGGCCAAGTCTCAATATTTTGTGATTTTTTTTCTAGTTCTTTTTCTTTGACTCTGGCATCACCTGGTATAATGATATCAATAAACTGTATGCTTCGGCCCTCTACAACTGAGATATCTGGTGTGTTGTGTTCCAAATGACGATGAGTCTGTATTCAAAAGTCTCACAAGATCTTCACCTCATTTTCCATAACTTTTTCCACTTTGTGCTCCCATGACTGTTTGTTTGTTTGCTGTTATTGTTATTGTTGTTATGTTTTGTTTTGTTTGAGACTGCATTGTTCCCATGGCAAATGTTTCTACCTTTGCAACAATGAAACACATTAAAATTGTGATTTTTGTACTCTCAAACATATATTCCTCTAAATACTTTTTAAAACTATCCTTTAAAAGGATTGCTAAAAATTATCCCATTAAAAGTAGCATTTTGCATATGCCAGATAACAAACATATATTTCTATAATTTGTATCAGTATGATTTAAATCTCTATTTATACACGTGTGTGTGTGTGTGTGTGTGTGTGTGTGTGTGTGTGTGTGTGAGAGAGAGAGAGAGAGAGAGAGAGAGAGAGTGAGAGAGAGAGAGAGAGAGAGAGAGAGAGAGAGAGATGTCCCATAAAGTCATTTTTTACTTCTAGTGATCATCCAGATAGATTTTCTCCATGATGATCTATCTCAAATCTGATCTTTCAATCACCCAACATTGATTCAATCCCCACTAAGTCCATCTATCTAGATGCTGGTCATTTTTTCCTTCTCTTTCCATTATGCAGGATCTATCCCACTTTCTGTCTTTGAATTAAGAACCACCTATTTCCTTCAAAAGAATTATTACTGATGAGATTGACAGAATCCTTTAAGACCGATCAACCACAACAGTGTGTCCTTGTTGTGCAATTCAGCTGTGAGACCTACTGCGACACATCGCCACAGCAGAGCCGTGGGAAAGTATTTATTTTACCTGTAGGTATAATTATAAGCAATAAAAAAAACCCTGTTCAGATCTTGCCAGGAAGGATGCTAATATCTAAAAAGAGTGAAAAACTCTGAATTCCATTACCTGAACAAACAAGTTAGCTTAACAGAAGAAAAAAGTAAATGAAACAGCACTGCCAAAAACTATGAGGTTGTGATCCATCAACAGCTGGATTGTACTTTCATTTTTACCTTTGATATTGATGCTTTGACTTTTGAATATAGTTCACAACAAAGCCAAATTTACGGGTGGGGCTGAAAATCATGAATCTTTTCCAATCTAAAGTGCCCTCCTGCCTCTTTTTCAGGTCTTGGAAGCCTTTCGCCCATTTGGCAGTTTAAAACAATTTCTCTCATTGCTTTTTTAAGACTGTATTTCATCCTCTGGAATCTCCTTGACTGCAGGGAACTGATTAATATAACAAGGTGTCTTTTGAAAGCAAATATGTGTTGTAGACATCCCAGGGCTAGGCTATCTTTCTGAAATTCAGCTTAGTTTCCCCTGCTGAAGGGTAGAATGAATAGTCTATACAACTATAACATAGTTTGAATGCCCTCATCTTGAAACCACTTAAAGCCAAGTAATCTGATTGAAACAAATTCATTCATTCATTCATTCATCCATTCATTCATTCTCTCCCTCCCTCCTTCCCTCCCTCTCTCCCTCCCTCTCTCTGAATAAGGCTTGCAATTTTAGTTATGGTACATTTCTCAAATTGCCAGGTGTCTGTTTACATTTCAAGTGTTCTTCTTAGCAAATGCAGGCATAACATGTTTTTGTTTTGAAATGTCTAAGGCTTCCTTGTTCCTTATGCAAGATAAATGCCACAAAATATCTTTGGAGATATTTTGCAACTTTGATCTAAATCCCTTCATAAAAATAATAATAATAATAAAAGTCCCAGAGGAAGCCTTGGGGAAGTTTGATATCATATCCTCCTTAAGTGAAAAAGAACACCCATGCTTTTCATTTGATTTTATTGTTATACATGATAGAACATTCATTGGAATTTAGTTGAAATGTGCTCTTCTTCTTTCATATAGGAGTTAGTCAAGATTCTGGATTTTGTTGTACAGTGATGGTTAACATGCTACTCTTTATCTTGAAAATGAAGTTACAGAAACAGATGTTTCTGATATTGTTATTGATGTTGATTATTGTGTATACCAGAGATTCCCAAACATTCATAGCACTCTCGTTGTCACAAAAGTTTTATGTCACAAGTGGAGACTCAACAAATCCATCTTCTCAAATAGATGTTGCAAAATTTTAAAATATCACAGCACCCCTCTGAGTTCACTGTGTACCCTGGGGTGTCATAGCATACAGTTTGGGAACCAAATGCATGTACCATTAATTGTATTCCAACCTAATCCAAATATTTGTTCTGCAAAGATTGGGAAAATATATGGAATGCTATTTCATTAGAGTTTGTATATCTAACTAAAAAAGAAAAGAGCACCAAAGAATACTGTTGTTATTCATGATTCACAGGACAAAGGTCAGCAGAGCTAATTTAGAACAGTAAGATAGCGGTGGCTTTGACATCCTGGCTATGATTCCTTGGAGGAACAGAGAACCTGGTGGATAAGGGCAGCAGGAGCAACAGCAAGATGGTGGTATGTTGGAGAATTGGCTTGCACCCAGCAACTACTGTTTAATCAGCTACAAGGCACAGTGAGGTGGGGTAGTGTGTGCACGTGTGTGTGTGTGTGTGTGTGTGTGTGTGTGTGTGTGTGAGTGATGATGCGTTGGTGAAGGGGGGTGAGTAGTAGGGTAATGTAAGGGATATATTTAAGGCCAATACCAATTCCCAGCTCCCTTTGCTCAACTCCTCTTTATGGTGACTGAACTGGCTGATGTGACAATGCTAGAATGGCCTGTAAAAAAATCACAACCCATCTTCGACAGTCACAGATAAGAAGCCTATCCTACATTAATAGCAATAACACTTAGACCTATATACCACTTCATAGTGCTTTTCAGCCCACTCTAAGTGGTTTTGAAGAGTCAGCATATTGGCCCCAACAATCTGGGTCCTCATTTTACCCACCTCAGAAGGATGGAAGGCTGAGTCAACCTTGAGCCTGGTGGGATTTAAACTGCCAAATTGCAGTCAGCCAGTAGTCAGCAGAAGTGGCCTGCAGTACAGCACTCTAGCCACTGCACCACCAAAGGGCCTCTTGAAAAAAGTGCCCTCCTGGGTTTTGGATGTAGCACCAACTGTGAGATCAGGCCAAGACTGGCCATCATCATTTGTCAGTCTTTAGTGACTTTTCAGGGCCCTAACCCAAGCATAACTGGATTTGGGACCATCTTTGTGAGATTGGATTGTAGGGATTAGTTAGAATTGCTGCTTGTTTACCTTCCTCTCTGCAGTGTAGCAATGTTCCTGCCAGAGCAACTTCACTCAGTGGTCAACTTGGTAGTAGAGTTTCTCAGGTGTATGGGGAACTTCAACCTGTCTTCTTTGGGCTTGGAGTCAGAGACAACTGACAAATTCACGGCTATCATATATTTGGTTCAATTTATTCAGAGCCAGTTTCCAGGGAGGTCACACATTAAACCTGGGTTTTGTTTCAGGATAATGGTGTGTTCATCTGCAGTTGGGGGGTGTTGATATCAGTCCCTTGCCACACCAAACTATATCCTGTTCCTGGCAGTAACCACAATATGAAGGGCAACAGTTAGGCTATCAACTTCAAGCAGTTCCCTCCATCAAGCCACCATCTCTATGGGAGCCAGCCCAGCCCTACTCACCAGCTGAGTCAAAAACAGCTGATCTGCAGTGCTGCTGAATCTCTATAAACAAGAAAATGCTATCTGCCACCATATTGCTTGGCTACCACCCAGAGAAACATAGATAGGGCTCCATTCTTTCCCACGTATCTGCTGTCACTGGTCCCATCTCTCTCTCTCTCTCTCCCTCCTTCCCTCCCTCCCCCTCCCCCCTCTCTACTAAAATATCATTCAAAATGCCAAAAGCTGTTTCAACAACCTCTTGATAAAATATGCTCAAAATCTTTGAAAACAGCACGTATGCTCAACTAGTATACTATCCTACTGGAACATGGTAATTACTTGTATTCTAAATAAACAAACAAATAATAAAAATGTTGGGAGTCTGAAAGGTGCTTTTCCAAAGGTAACTCAACTTTCTTGGGGGTTTTTTTCCCCAAGGAAAAAAATAAAAAGAAGTTTAGCATGTTTAGGACAACCTTGACCTGGATTATTGAAAATCTTCATAGATAGAAATGTTGGAAGATATTCCAAAAAAGTCTTTATAAAGTAATTTCTGTTTCAAGATAACTCGACAATTATAATGTGTGGCTTTTTATAAAAAAAATGAAGTAGCATTGGTGGAACTTGGTGCTCCATGATTAAGATTAGGATTATTTTTTTTTTAAAAAAAATCCTTCTATAGAAAGAAAAATTAGTAAATAAAAGTTATACAAAATCTAACAATGAAGCTCTTCGGGATTTATTAATTAAATGAAGTTGCCAGTAATGACACAATATTCCTTCTCATGATTCCCCAACAAATGAAGAACACACACACATCTACTTAATTTGTAACCAGTTTAGTGGCAGAGATTGATAGACCAGAAGAGATTTAATCCATGTCTGTTCTGCATATGGTGTTTCATTCATTTGTTCCATCTCTTTTATGCATTAACTGGTTTAAGTTGGAATCTTTGTGATTAGTCAAACACAGTTTTATGCATTTTATTTACAAATATGCAATACATTTTGCATGACTTTTATCTAGCCAATCAGCAAGAACATGAATTCTAGTTTCATATTGAGCACAAAGCCAACTGGGTGGCCTTGCGACAGCCAATCTCTCTCAGCCCTAGGAAGGAGTTAATGGCAAACCACTTCTGAAAACCTGGTTGAGAAAACTGCAAGGACTAATCCTGGCAATTCCAGAGAATCAGATATGATTGAATAAAAAAATTACTGGTATGTATTAATTTTTATATGCATCTGGATTTCTTTAAGCCAAAAGCCATGTGACACAATTCAGCAAAGTGGAATGTTTGAAGAAGAAGAATGTTACTTCCCTTCCAATTGTGGCTCAAGCAGAATATTCAGGGATTCCTATCTGGGGAATGGGAATAAATATGAGAGAAAGATGAATATAGAACCTTTAATCTCCAGGAACTTAAATTAATAATAGGTACAAGAAAAACAGACTTTTAGATTGGTTGGAAGCCAGGAAACTAGGGTGAGTCAGAAAAATCAAGGTGATAGTCATAGCCCTGCAATCCAACCTTAGTAAGTTTTTATGAGATTTGACCTGATAAAAATTTTACCCAGATGTACAACTAAAGAATCTACAACCTCCCGAAATTGGATTGGGGGGGGACAATTAGAATTCACAGAGCCTGGATTGAGACAGAAGATCCTCAGCCCTTTATATTATTTTTACTGTAGGAATTTACACTATAGCTTTCATGCAATCTGCAATGTGACTATAATACACATAGTCCATCCCTCAACTAGTCATCCAATAAAAGCTTTCAAGAAAGGGTATGGTATGGAACTGACAAAGGCCCTGGATATCTGTCTCCAATGGCTTCTTCCTATCCAGCAAGATCCAGTAACCCTCTATTAAATAAGTATCACTTAGTGGGACCCTGGCAACATTCCTTCTATCTTGTGGCATTTGGAATACATACCTCTCCATGGTGTCCACCCTACAAGGGGTAAATCTTCAAAATTTCAGAAATAAAATTCTGGGAACTTTGTTCCCAGACCTGCTTGTGAGGCCCTGATGGCTTTTGTGCAGTATTTTGGATAACGAGTAATTTTTATCAGGTGTAATTGTTTTTTTCACTTTCTAAAAAGCTGTTTTTCCTTCCTTTTTTAGCGATGAAGTCATTCTGGAGTTAGAAAGTCTTCTAAATCAAGTCAAATTAAGTTGAGTACCAAATGTTACACAGTTTTCCCTTTCAAGAAGATTCAGAGGGTTGGACTTCGATGTCAAATGATGGTAAGGGTAGATGCAAAACCATTGATACAGTAGATTTGTGCTTTTGGTAGGCCTTTCCCATAGCTTTTCTTAGAAAGTTCATATAGTTGTTTCTGCATTTCAGTGAAGTTGCAAATGGCACATCTGAACAGCAGATCAGATGTGGTTTTGATTAGTACTATAGAAGCTGCATATCCTCTGTGGGTTTTTTTTTCACCCCTGGACTAAACCTAAACATTTTCTGAGAATCAAGTCTCCATAATACTTTTCCTTGAGATCCTCCATATGTTGACTGACATGGTACATTAAAGGAATCTCGGTGTGGTGGAATATTTGAAAAGAGTAACATTCTGTGGGTGGGGAAATCTACCCTCAGATGTAATAATTTTACCATGAAGATTAATGTGGTGTCCATGGAGTCAGCCACATGTTCATTCTTGTACCTTCAGTTCTATTGTGCCATTGTGATTTGTTGCTACAGATGTGGAGAAACCAAAAGTAAGTCTAATTCAGGATTGTGTATTGACTGAAAAATGAAGTGCTGCTATAGAATCAGAAGGACACTTTTCTCAAGCAGGCTAAGTGACCACATTGAGCCAAGAATGAATGTTTAGAATGGGTAGTATTACTGGATGAAATGTGAGCCTGTTTTCTTTTAGAAGCTAGCTGCACCAAGTCTGAAGAATCTGGGAACTGGTGTGACCTCTGCACTTTAGAAATCATGGCACATTATAACAATTTTTCTCATCCCGGAGCCCTCCAGATCATTGCTGAGGATTATAAGGCTTGAATTCCAACTCGTCCAAAGAACAGCAAGTTGGAGAAAAGACAGTAATAATCTAACCAAATCTATGCGGAAATGTATTGTGTCAATCTTCTACTGTCCCAGTTTTATTAGCTTAAACATACAAATAACTATGTGGCTGTATTGTTGTTGCTGTTGTTGTTTGCATCACTATCTCTAAATGGATTTGGCTTTATTAAGAAAAAATTGTCCGTGTGACTGACATGCCAAATTTGTTTATTATGGGTAAAAATGTCACTGTTGAGAAATAAGAAGCTGTATTGGAAGATCCCTTAGTTGTTCAGAGGTACACAGATCCCCTCTCAACCAGGCAACTTGCAAATGTGTCTTGCTGGATTTAACCTCAGAATTCTCAGCCAGAAACATACCAGGCTGAGAATAGATAGCTAGAGTATGATGATGATAGAAATGATGAATTTTTCATTATTGTTCACTGCATTCCTCATCAATCTACTGTTGCTTCCTTTCATTCTCCATAATAACAATATAATATATAATATTATATTATAATATATAATATAATATTTATATAATAAAACTTTGCAATGACTATTTGTTCATTACAAATAATTTATTCTACTTCCTATACAAAGTTCATTTAGCTTTCTGAATTTTGGCAAAGATCATAGAAGCACAACGCAGAGATTATGTTGTCCTATGTAATTGCGTCCTGTCACACTAGAGATTAATTTACTAGAACCATGGCTTCCATCTTGCACAACTGTGCATGAATTTGCTTGTTCCAATCTATTTTGGCTCTTATTTCTTACAGTTGCTAAAGTCCCATCTTTGCCAAAAAATAAAAACATATTTTCCAAAACTTTCCCCTAAATATTTCATTGCTGACCATGCATTTTAATCCAATACTGTACAGAAGTAATAGAAAAGTAACTTCAGATATCTAGACAAATGTTATTTTGTTTAAAGCAGACTGGCAGTTAATAGACGTTTTTGGGAAAATATACAATATTGTAAGGATCTATCAGTCTGTAATGAAGGATTTGCTTTGAATAATTACTGAAAATAGGCAAAGATGGTACAGGATTTATTGGCAAATTGAAATTGCAATGTATCCTGGTGCACAACTGTAAAAATTGTAGCTTTTGGTATGTGGCAAAAATCCAAGTTTGTTGGGATTTAACCAAACCAGGAAAGAATGATAACAAGGGCTTAATGGTAGTTTACACAGGGCACATATTTGAATACGTGGATAGTGATGAGGAAATCAAACAAGCAATGACATCTGCATGTTTCAGATCCATTTTCTGCTGCACTTATGCCATGCAAATGAAGGCATGAACACATCATCACTCAAATGGCATATCTTGCATACTTTCACCAGATGTCAGAATGCAAGTCCATAATGACAGCATTAGTTTGATGACAACAGTGCATGCAGGTCAACAATTTAGTGTTATTGTAATTTGCTGCGGAGCATTTGAGGTGACTGGTTACATCTGGGGAACACATAATTCATTATTTCCTCACAACTACTATGCAAAGCATAACTATGACTTGTTATGACTATACATGTATGATTTTGGGTTGTGATCAAATCTGAAAAAATAGGGATAGAACAATAACATTAGTTTCTTTATTTACAATTTTAAAACCCAAGATTATGCAAACATAAACTTAAAAATAGAATAAAGAACTGAGTGAAAGTACAAACAGAGATAGCGATAGAAATAGCTGAATAAAAGACCAATAATGTAGCTACAGAATAGCTAAACAACGCATAGCAACTCAAATAATAATGTGTAGCAATAATGTTAGCAGTGACAATTGATCCACGTTTGACTAAATTATCTCATAGTTCTCTAAACTCCAGAACAGAGATTGTCCTCTTCAGAACTACCATGGCTATTGATTAGATCTCATCACCAGACCTAATAAAAAGGGAGGCTCATATGGACCTTCACCTGAAAGGGACAGAATTTGTGTTACAACAGTGTAATGCTGCTTTCATGAGAGTGAAAACCAGAACTAAGGCGATGAATGGGATAGGATGAAGTCAACCACCTCTAGTAGTGAACATCCACTCATGACCCCAAGCCAATTGCCAAAACCAAGTTGCAATATTCTTTTGGAAGACCAAAAGATTTTTCCATATAATTCTACTCATTAATCTCTTTCATGTCTGATTTGCTTTAATGCATGGAAGAACAGTTTTTACTACAGAGTAGTTTTTACTACACAAGACACCAACTCAAGACCAAAAGAGATTTCTCTGAAAATGACCCTATTCCATGCAACTGCTTACAAGAACAGTTTTTCTTTGCATGTTATTTCTTCACACCTTAATCAGTATCTATATCTTCCATTCTACATACACTTTAGTGGTATGTTCATTGATTTAACCATTATAGTGCAATGGTAACGTCGTCATGAATTTGTTCAAATACCTAAACTCTCCACAAGAACTGGGATATACCTGCTGCAGAGGTTGCTGGAAGCCCAGTGAAAACTATGTGGATGGAAATATTTATTGGAAATGTTCCAACTAATGGAAATCCTAAAATGAGACATTTTATGAACCATACAAAGTCATTTTTAATCTCTTGTATCAAAGTTCCTCATTTACCTTTGCTCCTTACCTATGCCAGTCTAGTGCAGCATTTAGAAAGACACCAACAAAAAGACACACAAATTTATATTGGTGAAATACAGGGTGGAGATAGGCAATAAGTCCACCCCATATATGCCTTGTCCATGGTCCTGGAGTTTCTTTTTTTCTGTGCAGATTTCATATATGGTAAAATAAATCAAGAATTTCATGACATTCCTAAACTAGCTCAAAGTTTATCTAAATATTTTAATTATCATTATTTCTTATTTATGAAATTCTTCTGCTTGCTTCTGAGGGAAGGGATCTGAGTGGGAAGTCTATTTTGTTGACTAAAGAAAGGACACCACATTAATAGACTAACCTGGTCTTCAGCACAATGATATGTACTCAACTAATCAACTAAGGTTAGAGTTAGATAGGGATTTCTTTTGCTGAAACACAATTATGCTGTTAAATAAATTTTACTAACTTCAGTTAATATTTCTTGAGTAAATGGGTAGAAAATGGCAGCCTTTATTAACATACATTATTATTAGCACTAGCACTGACCTAGTTTGGATACTGAAACACCTTCAATAAAACAACCAAGCTCTGAGAACATGGTTGAGGAAGACCCTCATACATTATCATTGTACAAGCATCTGTGGTGGCACAGTGGTGAGAGTGCAGTATTGCAGGCTACTTCTGCTGACTTCCAGCTGACTGCAATTTGGCAGTTTGAATCTCACCAGGCTCAAGGTTGGCTCAGCCTTCCATCCTTCTGAGGTCGATAAAATGAGGACACAGATTGTTGGGAGTAATATGCTGACTCTGTAAACCACTTAGAGAGACTGTAAAGCACTGTAAAGTGGTATATGAGTCTAAGTGCTATTGCTATTACTATTCTCCAACCTTAGGTCTCCCAGAAGTATTTGAGAATAGTTCCAATTCACCTGTGTAATGAAAAACAAATAGCATTATTATTATTTTTAGATGCAGAGAAAGCATTTGACAATTTGAATTGGACTTTTCTATTTAAAATAGGCTTTTGGAGAGAATGTTATAAAATGAATAAAATTTATATTTCACAGAATTCACAGATAATTATCATTCCATAATTTCAATGGAGAATTAACTAAATTAACTAAATCACGTGAGATACAAATGCTCAAAATAATTATGTTAAGATTTGGAATGAAGTTAAAAGTATATGTTATAATGGAAGAAAGCAATTGTCATTCGTGATAATTTCTGCAATTACAATGGGTATTTTGCCTTAAATGTTATTTAAATATTATACCTGTTTTTACATCTGATGTAGCAATTAAACAATGGCACATAAATATATCTAAATTTGTGCAACAGAGAAAAATCTTTTGGTTAAATATAAGGTGTTACAAGATGTAAAAGAAAGAGCAGAATTGGGCTTACCTGATTTGAAACTATACTTCACAGCTTGTTGTTTAGTTTGCATGAAAAACAGATGTTGCTGAGAAACAAAAGCCTTTTGGTGTTAGAAGAACACGACTTGAGATTTCTGTGATTCATGACAAAGATAAGGTTAATGTAAATTTAAAAAATAATTTTATTACACTTGTTATATTGAAGATGGAAGATGGAATAGATAGAAACCTAGTTCAACCAGAAATGTTTTTGTGGCTCTCAGCCCAATAAACTTTTTATAGAAGAGAAATAATCAGCCCTCGGATAAGCTAGAATTATCCAAGGAGAATGTAAGCTAAAATGAAATTAAAATTTGAAACAGAACAAGAATGTACGATAAAACAGGTTGAACTTGGATTAAAATATCCAATTTGAGAATGAGAGAATACGTGATAGAAAGGAGGAAAGTTTCCATTAAACAGATTTTTAAAAAACAAATAAAATAACGTATGGTTAGTATTTGTCATTATAAGAGCTCTTTAGAATGTATTTCAGTTTTATGCTGGAAATGTAAACAATAAGAGGTGACATTTTATCATGCTTCAAAATGCTAGAAAATGTTGGGATCAATAATATATATTACTATTGAAGATTTTTCAATATTAACATACAATTTAAACCACAGACTTTTCTTTGAGAATTGATGAAGAAATAGTTGGAAAAAGAACTATAAAATTTGTTTTTATATATATGTTAACTGTAGAATGATTAATATATGAAGAAAAAAATTGGAAAACTTCAACTTTACCCACAATGGAGGAATGGATGGTGAAGATGATGGGACTTCCTCAGATGACCAAATTGGTAGCTTGGATTAGAGAAAAGACACTAAATTTAATCCTGACTAGAAACCTTTTAATGACTTTTTGCATAAAATAGAAAATAATGAAAATTGGTTAGATAAAAACAGGTTATAGAAAGAATTACATAATGCAATAAATATACAGTGAAAGGTCAATTTACATTTTTAATTATAATTGCTGTAAAAGAAAATTGGAAGTCACATCTTTTTTCTTTCACTTTTTCCCCTGTACTTTTGACTTTGTTGTTTTCCTATCAATTTTCTTTTGTCCCTCTTTACTCCAAATATTCATTTTTGTTACTTTTTTCCTTGCTTCTTTAAAACTATAGATTAGATTAGATTAGATTGAGGATAAATGTATGTATGTATGTATGTATGTATCTATCTATCTATCTATCTATCTATCTATCTATCTATCATCTATCTATCTATCTATCTATCTATCTATCTATCTATCTATCTATCTATCTATCTTTGTATGTTCGGATGGATGAATGGATGGATGGATGGATGGATGGATGGATGATGTAGAGACTGGCTGGCTGAATGTAGTTTCCATAATTAGAAGTCAGAAACCAGCATGTTGACAGCATGTTGGAAGTTGTAATTCCAAAAGTTCTAAAGGTTTGTCTTTTCTGGATTGCAGAAAGATGGTAAATGAATGTTGCATGTATGCTAGATCCACAGCAAAACTAGCATGATTGAAGGAGTCTAAAACTAGTTTGGTTTCATCTAGTATGACTTTTGTGTCTATTGATGTGTCAATTAATTTCTCAAAGAAATTAATTGGATCTGTATCTTGTATCTTGGAAGAGTATTTTTAAGGCCAAGGTTCATGGTTTTTAACTAATATTAAGCAGCATCACTGAAACCTCAGTTGAACCCACAATCCTATGATGGTTGTTTTCTTTCCAAACAACATATTAAGCCTCATGGGAGTTGAGAGGAGGGGAATGCTTTGGAGGGAGATGTAATTCTTGGTAATGTCACATTGAGAACACAATCATGGGCTTGATGGTCATCAGGGAGCTATCATTGCCTATGTGACCAGTACAGAGTGGACCACCAGGGCAGTACAGATAAACATAACAGCAGTCAGGAGGGATTTCTGCATACAGGACCAAAAAGGGCTGTCATGCATCTTATTTATCTTGAAATCAGGTCTGAGCTTTCTTACTGACTGCTACTGATTGTGGAAATAAGCTACAAAGATAAGGTTACAATTCAATTAAATACTGCCTTCAGATATTTTAGAACACACACGTCTATAAGAATGTGAAGGAAATACTCATTGCTCAGTTGTCAAATTCACTGGAAGGAGATGAATTCCAGTTTAAATTCTAGTTGGGGATTCAGTCTGTGACTGTGCACATGCGCACACTTATTTAGTTTATTTGATTGCCATTAACTTAAACTCAAGTCAGTGATGTTTAAAAGAACTGAAATGTGCTTAAGAAAGCTTTCACCTTTCAAGGATTATTTACTTTCTCTGGCTCTGTGTTTATTCATCATTTATTTCCCTTTGGTCAAACAGGCTTATATAGCTTTGAACATAAAAATTGAAACCCCAAAACTGAAACAGTATTAGTGTTCAGCAGAAGTTGACCAATATCTTCTGAACTGCCTTCAATGTTCTGTAGGAAATATAATCTGTGTCCTACTTGTAATGACTTTCAGAGATTTCACCTCTACATAAGAAATGTCAACCTTAGGAAAATCAGCTTTTATTTAAATGAATCTGACATGCGTTAGGTCAATACAAAAGCCAGCTGTTCTGCAGAAGATAAATCTTGTCTGCAATCAAGGCGTGTTTCGGGCCTCAGCTTCTTCCTGAAGTTGAAGTTATGTCAAAAAGTACCACAGCTGAGCCCCTTTCTGGAATTTGCAGATTTGGCCATTAAATTGTCACATCCAGGTTGGATAACTCAATTTGTTCTATCTTGAGTTGCCTTTGGACATGTTTAGAAACTGCATTTGACTGAGAAAGCTACTGTCATGGAGCACATTGCTAGATTCTCGAATAATGCTGAGCATTCATTTATAGGTTCAGCAGATATTTGAATGGAGAAGTTGGGCCATACATGTTAGTCTTACCATGTGCTAGAAGGTCACACATATCAGTTCAACATGGGTGAAAAATGGGGTCTACACTATGCAGGTAACACTTGTCTTGTGAAGATCCTGTAGCATGTGAGGTGCATTTGAAGGATATGTTATTGCCATTATTTTATTATATTTGTGAATGATTTGGGAGAACAAAAATACATAGTCCCAAAGGAGAATGTCACAAGGCTGTACATCATCCAATGACTAAATTGATCCTAACATTTTTAATGTAGAAAACTCTGGCTTTTATTGTCTGCATTCAAAAGAAATACTTATAATATTGATAACAAATCAGCAAGCAAATAGATAAGTATTATGAATCTGTACTTCTACAGTAAATCACATATTATATTAGTATGCAGAGGTAAAATGTTTATGAAATTTCAATTACGGTACTTTTATTACATATTCTGTATTTTTTCTAAAAACGAGGCCCTGAAAAAGTGCCACTGAAAAGATTTCATATGTTAATTTTGACCTTAAAATTGATCTCTGATTTTGCTTAGTTGTAGATTATCATAGATTAAGTATTGCTATTTTTTTTAATTGTGAAAGAACCCAACTAAACTGGGAAGGAGACAGTTCAAGACCACTTGTCTGAAACTGTAGGCCTATTTCAAATTAACTTTGTAAGTTATTTAACTAAATTTTACTTTCTGCACCACAGCGATCTCAATTTTATTTATTTATTGCAAAAAATTTATATGCCATCTGATTTACCAAGTGACTTCCTAAAATTATAGACTTGAACTATTCATGTTTAGAATGTTCTTTTCCTTTTACAATGTTGCTTGATTGATAGCCTACTGCCTAGAAAGTGAGCAGAAAACTTTTTTAATGAAGAAAAATATCGCAATTAAGTGAACAATATTCTCTCTCTGCAGCTGATTCTTAAAGCATGGCAACATAAAGAATCTTGCATGTTTTGTATTCAATGAAGATTTAGAACAGGATTTGACTGAATGTAAATAAGAACATATCTTCCTTTGTTTTCTTGCCTTTACTTTCATTATGGGTGAAAAATTGATTTTTGAAAGATGGTAACTATATAGATTCACATATGGGAATGTTTTTTTTAAATAGCTGAAAGAATCTTGCTGATCTGTCTTTAATACCAGCTTGTATTTTGATTATGCCATGCTGGACACATTAGTGATTTGCCAATGAGGTCTGTGAGCTGAATGTTATGGTTGAATGTTCAATCTTCATGTTGTATTCTAATAAAGTAAAATATGTTCCCAGTGAGAATTCTTCACATAACCATGTGTTGCAATTCATAAATTGCACTGCAAATGGCAATCCTGTGAATGTTGACAATGGCCTTATTCTGGAGGGTAGCAGCTGTACCACAGTTGATTGACCATTCATTTTTCAAGGGGCAGGAGTTGATTGTGAATAAATACTGACATTAGATCATTTATTTAATTCCCATTAAGTTTATTGCAAAAACATAATTCGTGAATAGGCACACTACAAAATCTGAACAATGCTGCCGGAGAGGAAATAAACCTTGTTGCATACATTGCGAATTATTTTTGGGTTACATTTTTAAGTTATGGCATATGGCTATATTGCTGCTTTCTGGGCTCATCAAAATGAAATGGTCATAACTGTTGTTGTCAAGAACATTTATAGAAACTCTGTACAGAGCTGGTAATTATGGGATACATTTATCTTTAGTTGCCATGATCTCTCATGTGATTTTACAACTGTAGAATAACTAAGCTAAGTAATTTTGATTTTGGAGTCTAGAAAATGTGAGTGGTCCAGAGTGGTGGCAAGATGGGAATGGAGCATCCCTCTCTACCTCTCCTGATGTTGGCTTTTGTGATAGGCATGTCACACTGCTCACTAGAACTTCAAATAAACCTGCATTCATGAACAAGTCAGCAACAGGGCCTCCAGCATCACATCTCCCATAAAGTCCTGGGACAGTTGTAGAAGCAGAATCCCTAATTCACAGACTGAGCTGCTATAGGATGATAGGGATATTGTAGTTGAAATCCCAGTCATTTATCCAGCTATCTACAGATTATAAAAGATGTATGCTTTTATATAGAGTAGGCTGGTTTGTATTTCTGCCTTTGGTTATCCTTCAATAGTTGTTTTTCCCCCCCTTGGGGACATTTGCTAAGGCTAGCCTAGATGAAGATAGAGTTGGAGGCAGGTTTAGTTTGAAAGAGATGCTTGGGATCAGCTAAGGCAGGGATGTTGGTTGTACGGTGTGCTCATTGTGACCTGAATGAGTTTGTGGAAGGGAAATAACTTGCACATGAAAATTCAGGATATGAACTTGAATTATTGGTTTAGAAACAAGAGGGAACTGTAAATGTCTTCCAGGGATAACCATGAAAATTGGTGTTTTAGTAAAAACAAAATGTCTTCTTAATTCCATTCCATTCCTAGATGTCATTCTTTTTCTTATTCAAGTACAAGGAGTCTGGTGAACTGATTTTTGCAACATCAGATATTTTTGTAGCAAAAGAGGGTCTCTCTCTCTCTCTCTCTCTCTCTCTCTCTCTCTCTCTCTCTCTCTCTCTCTCTCTCTCACACACACACACACACACACACACACACACACACACTCCACTATAACTACCCTCCTTTTATGCTCAGGTCTCTCTTGAAGCCTATGGAAACCTATGGAAGCTGGTATAATCCAGTATTGGTAAATTTTCTCCTTCAGGAGAGCCCTTTGCATCCTCAACTGAAATTGGGATTAAGACTTAATCTCTTGTTCCTGCATTGCTATTGCAACCTAGCTGGAATGTTATTGCTGCACAAATATTGCACATCACATGCTATTTGAGTTTTGGTCACTAGTATCACTCCTGTTAAAATTATTATTATTATTTTGCGAATCACCAAATTCGGACTGAACCTGATCAAATTTAATTGTTGACTTATTCTTCTTGCTTTGTGAATGGCATGATTGGCAAATCTTCCAAATAAATATGTAGTCCTCCCTCTAATCCTGAAAAGAAAAGAAAGCTACATTTAAATACTTACTGAATATGTTTTAGTTTTCTTTGAAGAGGATAGTTTAAGCTGTATATCCTTGAGATTTTTTTTTAAGTATAACAAAATCCATATTGATTACTGCTGTGGACTCTCTACTCCTTTGTATGCTCTGTTTTAGTATGTACCTTGTTTTTCCTCCACCAGCATCATAATAAGACATTTATGTTAACCCCTAAGTGAGATAATATCTTCCTGCAGTATGAAAGTCATGGTTGAGTCCATAATGCTTGTCCTTCTATAATCTCCAGATCCCTTTATCTCTCAGTTATGAAAACCAAAGATGCCAAGAAAAACCCTTTAGGGTTGAATTGGTATTGTCCTTATATAGAAAGAGGTACTTTGCCCTACCCCATTGCTCTCTTCCTTTGTATAGCTGAGCTTCCAATACATTTATTTCTAAGAAGAATAACATATGGTTTGCAATTATTTTCACCATGCAAATGACCTTTATTTGTTAGAACTGGCATTAACTTGTGTGGGTTGTGTGGTATGAGAATTGAGGGCTCTCTTAATTATCAAACACACCTGCATGGCTTTAAGTGGAAATAAAGAGATAAGAAAAGTAAACCTCTGACATAAATAGTCACTAATCTGATATGGCTGGACATAAGTCAGCCAATAAACAAACAAACAAACAAACATTTTAAGGTAGCTATACTTACTTGGAAGTAAATCATATGTAAATCATATCTTCTTTACAAGTTAGTCTGTTGGTTTGGCAACTACAGTCCATGCCACAAAAACATACTTTTGCAACTTACGGGAAATTATATTGATGTACATTAATCAAATGGATTTTCTACAAACAGAAAATGTCCCATGAAGCACCACCCCAATTTCAAGAGTTTCTACAGTCCCCAAACCTGGTAGCCTACCACCAATATTTAGTAGACAAATTGAGATTTTTGCCACACAGTTCTAAGCTTAACTATTTGTATTTAAATCCCTATCCACTACAGTGATGCTATTATATCACCAATTACCAGACCTCCATAATGCAAATATCACACTATGCTTGTGATTTACTCTTTACATATTTAGCAAGCTAGATGTACTGGTTATTTTCCATTGCCTCTTTTCTATTCTTAATTTGGTCTCTTTGATATTCAGTAAGCATTCATGATGTACTAGTTTCAGTGCATCTTTTTCACTGTCCTTTAGATATTCTTTCAATGCCCTTTTTTCATCTGCCTGTTATACTTACAACATTCCATGTTCACCTATACTTCTAGCTAGGTACTTATACTTCTATGTAAGTAGAGTGGGTCAACATCACTGCATAGATGAAGGATATGATTCATTGTCACTATTTTTCTGGTCTTCCTAGCCAGGATTTTTAGTTCTGATTCAGTTCAGTCTACTTTCTGAAGTAGTCTGTTCCAGCTGTGTATCTAATGACTGACAATGTCCACATGTTAATTTCCTTGATGGTGCTTTCCACCACTGAGTTTGTACTTTAAGATTATTATCATTATTATGATTTGTTGCACAGTCAACCAGATGTTGAGACTGGATTTAGCATTTTTAATCATCCATCAAGTGTTTCTCCAGGATCTGAATTGATAATAATATTAATGGTATATTACAAATATAATATTTCATTTACAATGATTGATGATTTACAAATATAATATTTCATGGACTAGACTTCATCTGAATTGCATACTTTATTCGGAAATTATCTACCATGTCTAAAAATCTACTTGTTAAATATTAAGAGGCAACAAAATGGATGGGTTTGTTTGTATTTTGCTACAATAGACTAATCTGATTCTTCCTCTTAATTGAAATGTAATTTGCAATTAATTTTTATTTCTACCACATATAGCATCTAGCTGACTTTGGCTGATCATAAAAAGCTAAGCAGGGTTGTACTTGATTAGTAATTGGATAGGAGTCCATCTGGAAATGTAAGGCTATACTCTAGATGAGGAAGTTGAAAAAACCCAATGGAAGAAGGCAAATAGAAACTACTTCTATGTTTCTGGAAAAGAAATTAAATGGACATTTTCATGTGGTAGCTAAGCGTCAAGCTTTGCTATTTTAAATTTTTTTTCCAAATGTAAAATACAAATACAAATTAAAGAAAAACAACAAAACAAGAATCGAAACAAGAAAAACATTGAAAAAGGATAAGAAAAAATATTCACTTTTAAAGAAGTGACTTTCTCTAATTAAGAGAGGGGAAAAACTAGTTTACAAAAGAGCATTATTTTAAAAAATTGGACTGCATCAGAAATCTTGCACAGAGTTCTTCATTTCATTAAGGAAAATACAATTAGTAGATTCACCTTGCAATCATAACATTCCAGAAGGATTGAAACTACACAGAAAAAAACGAGGGTGCTTAGTCTGGAAGAAATCATCTTCTTGAACTGGTGCTGTTCAGTGTCCTATCAGCAACACTAAGGAGATTAATACAAAGCTGGAAATTACTATTTTTACTTTCTTTTCTTGGAAAGCTATCAAACATTTTTGTATATTTAGCATCAAAGCATTGTTCAAAAGAATGGGCAATCTTCTTGGCTCATGTACTGAAACTGCATTACTATCAGAGGATGTTGAGAGGAGTTAAAGAGGATGTTCTGAAAACACACACATCTTTATTCTGATCTGATTCAATAGATACAAATAATGTGTATTCTTTTCTCTCAAGTACATAGGAAACTGAGTGGGAGACATGTTTTATACAAATGGCCCTTCCACAATTAGAGCTCTTCTGGAATCAATCCTCCTTTTGACTCTCACATGGACCTTTTTTTTTTTTTTAAAAAAAAAACACTAATCCAATTGACTTAAATGCTTCAAACTTCAATTTTTATAAAATCTGAAGTTGTCCACATTGTCATGTCAATGCGATTCTGCAGTATTCGGGTTGTTCTTATTCTACTTCTGCTTCTGGAATGGGTGTCTTTATCTCTCTGAGGATGTCTGGAACACATTAGCAATAGCACTTAGATTTATATAGTGGTTCACAGTGCTTTATAGCCCTCTCTAAGGGATTCACAGAGACAGCCTATTGCCCCCAACAATCTGGGTCCTCATTTTACCCACCTTGGAAGGATGGAAAGCTGAGTCAACCTTGAGCCTGGTGAGATTCAAAATGCCAAATTGCAGGCAGCCAGCAGTCAGAAGAAGTACTGCACTCTAATCACTGTGCTATCACAGCTCTTACTTGATTTGGCGTTAACTGGGGGCAATTAATAAGCCTTTAGATGTCCCAAGAAAACATTGATATAGACACATGGAAGGGAAGGAGAGCTGAAGGGCCACATCTTTGATGGCATGGTTATGTCTGCCACCTTGGTTCTCTTCAATGCCTCTGTAGTGAAACACTACTTCATGCTATGTGCCAATCACCACATAATGAACAATGAGGTTATCAGCAGCTCATATGTCACATCACTTTCTCCAATACACCACTGCAATTACCAGGGACATGTACCCTTGATGGATCCTCAGTCACCATCCCTTGTCTCAAACAGGGCGAAAAATGAGAAAATCAATCTTGCACCAAATAAGCCATTTTTGCTTCAAAATTTCAGTAATATGATCAAAACGTAATGTGTCATGTCTCAATAAGGTGTGGTTGGTGACAAAGCTCAAATGTTTTTTTTTTCTTATAGTGCTGCATATTTGGACTCCATGTTGGAATACATTATTCTATTGTGTTACCTTATACAGATACTGACTGTTGCAGCTAAAGTCATAGGTAGGTATTGAGCGTCAAACCTTTTACTGAGTTTTGCTGCTCATCTTGCTGTTAGCCTAGTACTGTAAATTTGTATACAGGTGGTCCTTGACTTACGACCACAATGGAGCCCAAAATTTCTATTGATAAGTGAGACAGTTGTTAAATTTTTTGCCCCATTTTACGACTTTTCTTGCCCTAGTTGTTAAGTGAATCACTGCAGTATTTAAGTTAGTAACACAGTGGTTAAGTGACTCTGTCTTCCCCATTGACACTGCTTATCAGAAGGTTGCAAAAGGCGATCAGATGAGCCTGGGACAGGGCAACCACCATAAATATGTCTGAGTTGCTAAGATATGAACTTTTATCACATGATCACTGGGATACTGCCATGGCTATAAGTATGAAAAAGGGTCATAATTCACTTTTTTAGTTCTGTTGTAACTTTGAACAGTCACTAAATGAACTGTTGTAAGTTGAGGATTACTTCTACTGCTCTTTCTCCCAAGAGAACACAAAGGAATTTATAGCAGTGAAAGAATGATTGAAATTATCTTCCATAATAGTATCTAAGAAATTCAGAGTTTAATTCTAGAAATATTAAACATTCATTTTTAAAGAACTTTAATGTTTTCACTCCTATTATTTTTAAACTATTTTAAACTTTGTTTACTGCTTTGAACAAGTCTTCTCAAAAATAGAAAACCAAGATACATACTTATTTTGCTCCAATGAAATATTCTTGTAGAATAGGGTTACACCTGCACTTGGTGTGACCCTGAGCTATGCCTCCAAAATTTTCTGCAAATCTGTAATTATTAATGTATCTTGATACAGATAGTCCTAAACTTAACAATCATTCATTTAGTGACCATTTGAAACTACAACAGCACTGAAAAAATGACTTATGACTATTTTTCACACTTACGACCATTGCAACATCCCCATAGTCATGTAATCAAAATCCAGATGCTTGGCAACTGGCATGTATTTATGATGGCTGCAGTGTCCCTAGGTCGTGTGATCACTTTTTGTGACCTTCTGACAAGCAAAGTCAATGGGGAAGCCAGAGTCCCTTAACAACTATGTTATTAACTCAATAACTATAGTGATTCACTTAACAACTGTGACAAGACAGCTCATAAAAATGTGGGAAAAACTCACTTAACAACTGTCTTGCTTAGCAATAGAAATGTTGGTCCATTATGGTAATAAATCAAGGACTATCTGTAAATTGCAAATGCCCCCTATGGCTAATTTTATTCACATAAGAGAAGATAATAATGGCAATAATAAAAAAGAAGTGTGAAAGAAAGTTAGATTAGGTAAAAGCCTTTTGACTGATTAAAAAGATGATAATTTAATAAGAAGATATATAATTCTCTAAAACAAAACAACCATTGGTTAGCAAACATCATGTAAGTTCAAGAGCTGTTCTAAGATTATACTCTGCAATATTTTGCTTTAGAAATTGTTTGTACTCATCTAAGAAATGAGTTGTTGCTTTTCTATATCATGCATATTTTTATGCATATGCAGATACACGCAACAAGATGCTTATTTACTATATTAGCAACACAATTATATACATCTCTATCCTACCATATGGGAATTAGTTGTGCCAATTAGAAGTAGATTTGTATATTGGTGTGTAAACAAATGTATGCCTGTATGCCTAACCAGTCCTGGGGAAAAATAATTTTTTACCTAGGGATAATACTATGGAACACATCCCTGATATCAATCAGCAAATTGGGGAAGTCCTAAAGGATATGGCACAGTTCTGATCTGTAATTCCAGAAAGCTAAATCTGGATATATAATGTTGAGGATAATTATAGAAAAGCAACTCATCACATATATTGCTTCGACATATTTAATGTGAAATCTCACTTCTGCCTGGTAGAAAGATGACTATTTCATTAAAGACATTCTTGAGGGAGAATTATCTCATTCAGGGTTTAATTGTCCTTATTAATCCATTGTCACTCAAATTAGGACAACTATTCAAGCCATGTTACTACAAAGGATGTAATCTACATACACATACATGCAAAACTCTCATTGCTTTGAATGGAGCTTGGAGGCACTAATTAATTTTGGAGGTGAATAATTATTGAAAAGTAAAAGATAAAGAACAGGAAAGAACTCACTGAGTAAAATGTTAAATATATCAGAGTGTTTTAAATAACTACCTGGCTGTTGAATTTAGGCTTGACTTAAAAGATTAAGACACAGCTACAAAATTTAATCCAGGCTTCTGTCAAAATGGCATACAGTTAAAAAATCAATTTCTTTCGTTTCAGCAGACTTACGTATATTCAAATTTAAAGAAAAAAGTCACAGCAATTTAAAAAAAAGTAAAAAGAGAAATCTTGAAATGCTGCTTCTGGACAGCCCAAGTACTGTAGTCTGCGAGAAAGCTAAACCATTGTAAATTAAACTCCATTTACTAACATGCAGTGCTAATTTGATTACCCAAGATAAAGCTCTCATTGCAACCCTTTGGCACTTACTGTAGTGTGAAACTACATAGATAATTTGCTAAGAAAAAAAGTGCAAGCTTGCTTTGGCACCTTCCATTGGTTTTGTGCTTTTGCATTTGAGCGAGACTTGCAGCATAAATTGGACACAATTAGCAGCACATTTTTAAAAATACAGCTCAGTTCTGGTGCTAATTTGTCTTTGCAATAACACCAATTCCCCTTTTATTTACACTCAGCAAGCGTACAGAGGCTAACAGTGAAGAAAGCTTTCGACAATCCTCACTTGTACAGCGTAAAGCAAAGAACTCATTGTGTGCTATGTGAAATGAATCGAGTATCTCAGTCTTCTTTCCAATGAACATGTGTCCAAATCAGAGAATCTACCACCACAGTTGGCACTAATTGGCAGGCTCATCAGAGTGGCCAAGGAATGAATGGGCCATGGATACCAAGCTAACATTTTGCCCTACAGGTGGTCCTTTCATATCAAGATTGAGGTAGGCAAGGGGATTCTGTTGGGGTGGTACCTGTTAGTACAAAACATTAGTAAACAATGAGCATACACAATTAAAACTCATATATAAGAGAAGTAAAATTGTGGAGGATGAAAAGAGTCCCAGAGAGACCATTAATTACAGACCATCTGTAATTAATATGTGCAGATCAAATGCACATATTTCCAAAGGATAGAAATGGAAACACAGCAAAGATATTTGTTGTAAACAAATTTGTTGCAAAATCTCTAAATTTATTTGTAGATGCGCACACACACACACACACACACACACACACACACATTTATAAATGAATTTGTACACACGCACACACAGCAGTCACAAATGCTAAATTTGGAACAAATATTACAATTTATATAATATTTGCCTGAATCAAAACAGTTTAAATGATTCCCTAAAGAAAATGAAGTCACTAATGAAATCACTAACTAGCACTGATGATGTTACCCAGTTTGGATAATGCATGAAAACAAGCAAGCTCAGAGATCATCAAGGACCCTTCTAGTCACTAAGTTGTATACTGCTCATCAACATCTGATAGGTTGAGAAACCAGAAAGACATCAAAAGTTTTAGAGTTCCAAATGTCATTTTGGTCTAGATACAGTTATACAAGCAGAGCCACTAAAATAAGTGACATATAAATCAAGTTGTTATTTTTTTAATGTGAAGTTTTCCAGCACTGTATCTCCTAAGAACACGGCAGAGGTGGTATTCATCAGGTTCTGACTAGTTCTGGAGAACCAGTAGTGAAAATTTTGAGTAGTTTGGAGAACTGGTAAATACCACCTCTGATGGCCCTGTCCCCATCTATTCTCTGCCTCCCAAGTCCCAGCTGATTGGGAAGAAATAGGGATTTTGCAGTAACCTTCCTCTGCAGTGGGGTGAGAATGGAGATTTTACAGTATCCTTCCCTTGCCACATCCACCAAGCCATGGCCACTAAGCCACGCACACAGAACCAGTAGTAAAAATTTTTGAATCCCACCACTGGAACACGGGTGTCAAACTCGCGGTGTCATGTTGCCATCACATGAAGATTCTCGACATTTTTCGCTGAGCTGGGGTGGGCATAATCTGTGCATGATGCATCCGGCCCGTGGGCTGCCAGTTTGACACCCGTGCCCTAGAAAATGGTATTAGAATACAAAATTCTATCACTAGAATTACAGTTTTTGAATTTCTACAATTACAATCTACAAGCTATTGAAGTATACAAATCTATCACTAGAATATTCACTATTGCTCAGGAAGATTGGAACAATTAGGTCTTATAATTGGACAAAATTTGAAAGCTCACATGTTTCCCATCACTGAACTTAAATGCCAGCAAAGCCATTCAGAAAAACATAATTAATTTATATGATCAGGAAAATTTAAGTCAATTAAGTCTGCTTCCTCTCTCTTATACAATCTGTCACACTTTCATCTACTAAGCACAAACTATTGTAGTATGGAAGCTTTGTATTCTGTATATACCCCCGTATGGTATTTTATGTAGATGTTCATGTTCAACAGTGGTAATGCCTGCACAGGAGAAGAGATGACATTTTCCCCTTGACCCTTCTAGGCAGCCACAAACAAGAATCACCAATGAGACTTTTGCCAGCTATACTATTTCCATCTAAAGGATTTCATTCAGTGATATAGCAATAGCAGTAGCACTTAGACTTATATACCACTTTACAGTGTTTTATAGCCCTCTCTAAGCAGTTTACAGAGTCAGCATATTACCTCCAACAATCTGGATCCTCATTTTACTCGCCTCGGAAGGATGGAAGTCTGAGTCACCCTTGAGCCTGGTGAGATTTCAACTGCCAAATTGCAGGCAGTTGGCAGTCAGCAGAAGTAGCCTGCAGTACTGCACTCTAACCACTATGCCACCATGGCTCATATGTTTCTCCTTTCTAGCAAAAGATTTGTGAATGACAATAATCTTTTTCAGAGCCTGCCATGAAAAAGAGGCTGGGTTGCAGTTCAAGGTTTACTAGTTTTTCATATACACATGAATGAACAATTTCTCCCTACATCACTCTGAAATGGTGATGTTCATAATCACCTATGATCTGTTGTTGGTAGTGGTTGTTACTGGGTTGTTACTGCTTTAGAAATGAATCTTGAGCTGATTAACTAATGTTGAGTTTTCACAAGGATCCAAAACTTTCACAATCATGTTCATGTTCTAGCAAAACCTCTTGAGTCTTGAATATCACAAAGAAATCTATAAGATTCCTTTAAAGAGTCTAGAAAAGTTCTAGTAAATCAGTGAACCAGTAAACTATTTGAAAAATGTAAATAAAGTAAATAAAGATGGAAACAACAAATACAATTTGCAGACTTTGACACAATCTGAATAGCATGTAAGGGACACAAATAGTCTTGCAATATCATTGCCAGAGAAAGGCAACTGACTTCTATGCTTCACAGGCAAAGGCAAACCATCACTAATCCGGGAAGTTCTAATCACTTCCTGAGAAGGAAGAAGAATTAATGAGAGAAATCCAATTAATAGTGACAGGATGGCCTAGAACAAAGAGCATGTAGACTGAATAACAACTATGAGTAAAGTTTCCTGGATTGTAGCACCATCTCTCAAGGAAAGATGTGGAAGCCTCATTTGATTATGCCAATTAGAGAATTGTAAGTATATATTTAAAAATCTGGATTCTTTTGGAAATCAACTGGGAAATCAAATTCTAGCTCCAATTTGTCCTATCTATAAATAAAGATAAATCAACCAACACTGCAATTTAAAACAAACCATTTGATTTGAGAATAAATATTATGATGTTTACAATTTACAGATCTAGATAAATAATCAAGAATGTAACTTTGTATTATAGGAGATAGGTGAGCTTGTTATTACTTAGCCATATCATGAAATGAAAAACAGCTCTTTGATGGATTTTCTTGATCTGGAAACGGATGAGGGAAACTGGAGGAAGTCCTTTTGAGGCTTTCTTTAAGATCAAAGATTCTGAAGAATATAAATTTATAACAACATGAGCTTCTTCACTACAGTAAAATTAATATCTTCAGGGAAAGAAATCCAAAGAAACCCAAAGGACCACTGATGAGCTAGAAAAATAGAAAAAAAAATCTTCAAGACATTAGGAAAATACTTTATTTCATTTCATAGCATCTACATAATGTATTAATCCCTCCAAAAAATTAGCTAGTCATAATTTCATGGCATCCATAGACAAATTAGGTTTTATAGATCAGTTCAAATTAGGAGGTTGGAGACAGGAATAAGTGAATTTCAGTTTAAGCTTTTGATTCAAGATTTGAAGGCAAATTGTTTGGATATGAATTGCTCTGCAATTCAGTTTGTCCATAGGCTGTAATAGTGAAATAGCAAAACATTTGCAGTTGCTTCATTTTTTTGGCCAGAAAAGGATGAAGATGCAAAATGAATATACTCAATTCAAATTTGAGAATATACAAATTTGAATGAAAAATGCAACATTAGAAAAACCTCACTGGTGTTTTATGGGTTGCTGCTTGCTCTGTGTTGCAATATCGAAACAAAATTCACAAGCTTTCAATTAAACATACATTTCCACCATACATTGTGTACAAATCATTATTGACTATATAGCTACAGTTGAAATCATTAAAAATTCCTCTGGCTACTTTGAAGGTGTATCCACCACAAATAAAAAAAGTTGCCCCATAAGTATTCCTGCTAGATCTGCATGATTCTTTTCCTATAGGAAAAAATGGTGCTGTGTTTTAAGCTGTGATCCAATGCCTTCATCATTACTTCCAGAACATAAAACTTCTCCATCATATCACCTATCAGTCTGGACAGAATAATGGCTCTTGCACCCATGTAATGCAACTATTTATTAGTTTATATTATTTATGTTTATAAAACTTCATAAACAGATTTTCCAGCCATGTTGCTATTGTTGTTGTTGGTTGCAAAGTTCTGTCCCACCCATCATGACCCCATTGACAATGTTCCTCCAGGCCTTCCTGTCCTCTACCATCCTCTGGAGTCCATTTAAGCTCACACCTACTGCTTCAGTGGCTCATTCTCTGTTGTCCTGTTCTTCTTTTGCCCTCAATATTTCCCAGAATGTTGGGGGTCTCCTCATTTCTCTTTCAATGATCTCATTTTCAATCTCCGTGACAGAAAAAATGTCGAACGTAACTCCATTTTGATGTGAAGATGTCAGATTAATTAGCCTATAGAAGTAACCAAGACCATCTATTTATGCTTGCATATTTATGTATCTTGAACTTTATTTTGATTCTGTTTCCTTTTGAGACTGAGGATTGACAGTGTTGGCTGATGATTGGTGATGAGGACAAGTTCCCTTTTGTACAAGTACTGGTTGAAATATTTAATTCCCCAAACCAAACTCAATGCTTCCCTGTCTATTTATGTATAATTTTCCTCTGCAGCTGGGAGTGAGAATGATGCAAATGTTATCAGGCTTTCACTGTTGCCTTTCATGACTTGAGACACAATCACACCAATGCTATATTGTGAGGCATCAAAAACCAATTTCATTAGTAAATATAGATTAAAATGTGTGAGTGTTGTGTCTGATTTTTCTTTGCTGCTTTGAACATTTATACAGTTTTATCTATTTCCATATCTTCTGCACATACAGTAAAGTATTTGAGGGATGTAGCATGATAAGTAAATTTGGTAGGAATTATTATAACAATTAACAAATCTTAAAAAGGATAATCCATGACATGTTATGTTGCCTGTGGCACAGCTTTAATTTCCTTTGCATACATTTACAGTCCTTCAATATCAATAGTGTGGCCAAAAACTAATAATGTTAATGAATGAAATTTTTTGCATTGTGATTGAAGACCATGATGTTGTTGATAATGTAGTCATCATCAATGTCATTTTTAGCAATTACACCAATATTTCTTTTCTCAGATGATCTGTCCTTATTGGCTCTTTAGGTTTTCCACTGGTGCACTATCAACATTAATAATTGAATTCACTTATTCTCCTCATCCTTCCACTTTTCCCAGTGTTGTAGACTTTTTAACAAGGTTATATCTTTGCACAATCTGTCAAAAATAATTTGATAATTTGAGTTTAGTTATTTGTACCTTAATTAAAGCTAGCTTGAATGTCATACATCTCCCTTTCCATGCTGGACTCTAATATGTTTGGACTTTCTTGATTTTTTCCCCATTTAAAACATTTTGCTTCTCATCCAAGAAGCTTTTTCAGTTCTGTTGGTCACTGTGCTGTCCTTTTCTGGAATACTTCAGTAGCATCTCTACTGATTTTTTTCTGACAATCCTTATTTTTATAGATATCTCATTTAATTTTTGCAACCTTCCAACCAGAAAATGAGTGGGATGCAGATCTGAATTCATTTTCTAGTGCTAAGAGTTTTTTAAAATGGAAAATATCTTCTAAGTTATCTTGAATGTTGACATCTTCATGGTCAGAATTTCTGTATAACCCTTCCATCTTTGTTTGAACTTCGAATCAATTAGTCACTCCTCATTGGCATCCTTCAGCATATCAGTTTGAGATTAGAAACTCTTCTGAGTTCAGAGATCTATTGCAAGACTATCTTGTTTTTCCTGTATCCATTTCTATCTTTTCAAGTGGCAGGATTCAAGGTTTGCTTCTGAATTATTATTATTATTATTATTATTATTATTATTATTATTATTATTATTATACAATTGTATCACAGCGGCCAGTTGTTTCACCGGATTTGGCATTGGTTACTAGTCGGGCCCCACCCAGGGGCCTAGGACGTCGTAACGTATTTTCTTAATATGCGTGCAGATCCAAGCAGTGCGGCTTTTTGCATTTGACTGATGGTGATTTTGTCAATTTTTAACTGTTTTAAATGTAATTCCAGTGCTTTTGGAATAGCACCCAGTGTGCCAATTACCACTGGAATTACCACTGCTGGTTTGTGCCATAGTCGTTGAATTTCGATTTTTAAGTCCTGGTATCTTGCGATTTTTTCATGTTCCTTCTCGGCGACCCTGCTATCACCTGGTATTGCGATGTCTATGATTGTGACCTTATTTTTCTCAACCAGTGTGATGTCTGGTGTATTATGCGCCAGTATTTTGTTGGTTTGTATACGGAAATCCCACAAGATCTTGACCATCTGATTTTCGGTGACTTTTTCAGGCTGATGTTCCCACCAGTTTGTTGCTGTTTTAATATTATAATTTTTGCACAAATTCCAATGGATCATTTGTGCTACTGAATTGTGCCGCAATTTATAATCAGTCTGCGCGATTTTTTTTACAGCAGCTGAGTATGTGATCAACAGTTTCATCAGCTTCTTTGCAAAGTCTGCATTTGGCATCATCAGAGGATTTTTCGATTTTGGCCTTAATGGCATTTGTGCGGATAGCTTGTTCTTGCGCAGCCAGGATTAGTGACTCTGTTTCTTTCTTTAATGTACCTGTTTTTAACCATAACCAAGTTTGTTCACTGTCCACTTTATCTTTTATTTTTTCCAGAAATTGACCATGCAGTGCTTTGTTCTGCCAACTCTCCATTCTTGATTTTATCACATCTTTTCTGTATTCTTGTTTTGTCTGTTGGGCCTTCAGTAGATTTTTGTTCTTTACTTCGATTAATAGATGTTCTTGAGTGTCTTTTAAATAATCAGCCAGTGCATGTTTTTCTTCTTCAACTGTTTGCTTCACTTGTAATAATCCTCTGCCACCTGATTTTCGGGGCAGATATAGTCTATCAGTATCACCACGTGGGTGTAAACTGTAGTGCATTGTCATTAGTTTCCTGGTTTTTCGGTCCAAAAGGTCCAAATCAGCTTGTGTCCAGTTAACTATGCCAGCTGTGTATCTTATAACTGGTATTGCCCAGGTATTTATGGCCTTGATTGTATTTCCACCATTCAATTTAGATTTCAAAATTTTCCTAACTCTGTTGGTGTACTCTCGCCTGACAATAGTTTTTACTTCTCCATGCTTGATGTTATCCAACTGCAGAATGCCTAAGTATTTGTAGGCTTCATTTTCTTTGCATTTAATTAGTTGGCCATTGGGCATTTCAATTCCCTCAGATGCAGTGATTTTGCCCCTTTTTATGGATACAGTGGCGCATTTTTCCATGCCAAACTGCATTGAAATATCGGTGCTGAATACTCGGACTGTATTTGTCAATGATTGGATTTCTATTTCTGACTTTCCATAGAGTTTCAAATCATCCATATATAGTAAATGCGAAATTTTTTCAGCTTTTTTGGCTGTTTGGTAGCCTAATTTCATTTTTTTAAAGATTACTGATAGTGGGATCATTGCGATGATGAAGAGAAGAGGTGAAAGTGAATCACCCTGGAAAATTCCTCACTTGATATTAACCATTCCGTAGCTCTCATTCCCTACTGCCAACTCAGTTCTCCATTGTTTCATTGCCTTTTCAGTAAAGGATGTAATATTTTTGCTAATTCCAGTTGTTTCTAAGCATTTTATGATCCAACTATGTGGCAGTGAGTCAAATGCCTTTTTGTAATCAATCCAGACCATATTCAAGTTCGTTTTTCTGTTCTTACAATTTTCTAATATCATTTTATCAATTAGAAGCTGATCTTTTGTGCCCCTGCTCCTTATTTTGTTGCCTTTTTGCTCTACTGGCAAGATGTTGTTTGTTTCCAAATAATCCATCATGTTATCTGCAATAATGCCTGTGAGTAATTTGAAGGTTGTTGGTAAGCATGTTATTGGTCTATAGTTTTCAGGTGTTGTTCCTTTAGCTGGATCTTTCTGAATCAAGTATGTTTTTTCAGTTGTCAACCATTCATCAATTTGGCCCTTTTGTAAAATTTCATTCAGTTGCCTGGCCAATATTGCATGTAAACTGGTCAGATATTTGAGCCAGAAACCATGTAATTGGTCCTTTCCAGGTGATGTCCAATTCTTTACCTTTTTAACTCGATTTTTGATCATCTCAGTTGTTATTTCTAATACTTGCATTTGTTTGTTGCCAATGCTTTTCTCAAAGTCATGTATCCCCTTTGCTTCCTTGTTGTAGTCCTTTGCATTTTCCCACAATTCTTTCCAGAATTCAACTGTGGCCTGCTTTTCTGGTTTTTCACTTTTGGTGTCACCATTCACATTAAGACATTGATAAAAACGCCGTTGGTCTGATCGAAATTGCTGATTTTGTTTATATTGGATGATTCGTGCCTCATATCTTTCAATTTTTCTAGCTGTTGCTGTTATCTGCTGTTTTACAATCTCTACAGCTTCATTGATGTTTCTTGTATCCAATCTATATCTTCTGATTAGCCGATCTATGATTTTGTTGTTTTTAAGCCGTTGCTCATGCATGTTCTTTAAGTTACTAGCATCTGCCCTTAATTTTTTGATTTTTTGTTCTAGACGGATTTTCCACTTTGGCTTTGATGCTTTTTCTGTTGTGTGACTAGGTACTTTAATTTTAATGCCTAGTTCATTAGTGACTATTACAGCTGCGCTGTACATTAACTGGTTTGTTTCCAAGATGGATCACGGTTCAATTGTTGAAAACACTGCATTAACCATTTTCATGATAGGGGCCAAAATTTTCTTAGGCACAGTTTTTAGTGATGGTAAACGTTGCCTTTCCTCATTAAGCAGAAAATGCTCCATGATCTTATCCTTCAATTCTTTTTGTTTTTGAGTTAGTTCATCAGTTGGTTCAGTGATAACTGGTTCTAGTGGTGGTGATGTTATTTCCTCCCTGAGAGCTTCTTCTGGGAGTTCTACTATAGTGTCTTTAGTTGTGTCTTGAATATCAGTTATTTCCGCTTGTGATATTGTTTTTTGGGTTTTGCAATTTGCCTGAATTTCCTCATGTTCAACTTCACTAAACACTTTATTCCGTATAATAAATCGCCTTTGATCTGCTAGTCGTTGTTCACTAACATTTGAATCTGGATATTGTTGTTTCCATAATTCATACATTCGCTTTAAATATCCTCTTTTTTCTGGCTCTGAGTTGTAGTAACAGGCCATTATGGCACGGTTTTCATCTGCACTATATTTTTGTCGTTTTGTTGGCTGGTCCACTTGTAGCCCACTTGTCGACGGATGTCCAGGGACCCCAACATCCGCCGCGGCCCTTGTTAACCCGTGCGACGACCGATGCGGTATGGAATTCTTATTCGTTTTTTTCACCATATTGTATGGGTTGGCGGGGTTTTTTTTACGGGACCAGATGCCAACCTGATCCCAACCTTCCTCCTTTCTCATCCGGGCTTGGGACCGGCAACGGCGGAGTTGTTGTTGTTGTTGTTGTTGTTGTTGTTGTTATTATTATTATTATTATTATTATTATTATTATTATTATTTGTAACAGCTTCTGAATACTTTTCCAAAATCTTCTGCTTGGCTCCTTATAGTTACCCAGTACAAGTGCCTGCTTCATGTCTTCGGTGACCCTGTTGGAGTATATACTTTTGGTGCACATTCTTATTATTTATTGCTCATCCTTTCCAAGCAGATAGGCATATTCTCACAGTCACATTGAAGTTAACCAAGCATGACTTGAGAAAAACTGTCTAACTCCAAATCACCTTGTTGGCCTCTATGTTTATGGCAGTTTTCTAAATTCAGCTTTCCCACTCCTAGTTCAGTGCCAAACTGGTTCCCAAAATTTGAATTAATCTTGATTATTGACAACTACATAACAATTTCATGCAGTTTTCTAGGCAACATTTCTTTGGAAATGATTTTCTGTGGCTCTCTTTCTAGAGTTAAGACAGTGTACCAATATCACCCAGCTCAGGATTACAACTCACAACCTATCCTCTTCATGTCGTGCCTTTAATAACTACACCAAACTGGCTTCCATACACTTTTCCCTAAGTCTAAATCCAGCAAGGCTGAGTTATGGACAAATGTGTATATTATTACATGTTATTTATTTTTATTGCATTATTAGAAAGAATGTGCACTACATCTAAGTCCTGTGCAACCAAACATTGGTTGTCCTTTGGATGCTATGAAACCAGCATGAGAATTTAAGAACTGAGACCAAAACAAATAGTGGCTTGGAAAGCAAAGACAGTCTTGATAGAGAGTGAGATGTTTAACTGACTGACACAGAAGAGGTCCAGTTTTCTGCTCTTCTAAGTGCTACCAAGGGCTACCTTGTAAATTTACCAAGCTAATTTGCACTGAATGAAACTTAAAGTTTAGCAGCCATTCACAGCAGCTTAGATTCTACTTCTCTCTCTTCTATCAGTCTTTGTCTCCCCTTTCACAAACTTTCTTGACTCAAGTGGTAGAACCAGACAGCATAGGTGTTGAGTTTGCTTTGGCAGCAGCAATTATTTTGTTTTGTGCTGTTTGTAAATAGAAATAAAAATAGATGCCTCTCGATAGAACATATCTACAGTTGGAAGATAACCATTTATAGGACGGTTGAGACAGGTTCTTTGTTATTTGTCAGGATACCATTATAACTGCAATGTTAAGATAATATGATATTTCTAATTGCAAAACTGTAGCTCTTCTGTATCCCAAAGTAGTATTCCAACCACAGTTAGTTTGGGCAGAAAAGAACTTGGATACTTAGAGAGCATCCAGGCAGAACATTGATCAAAACAGAAGTTGTTATGCTAAAGTAAAATATTCAGAATAATAATTAGAGGAAATAAAATGTGAATATCAGAATAATGTGGTGCAAACACGAAAATGTTTATATGGTCCAAGCGGAAAGTGGATAAAGATAACATCTGGCAATGGCTTACAACTGAAACATTAAAAAAAGAAGAAAGAAACTGAAGGCTTGCTTTTGGCTACTTCAGAGCAAGCTATTTGAACTAATGAAATCAAGATCAAAACTGAAAAATCACCTAATGATTCAAAGTTCAGATTGTGCAGAGAAGAAGAAACAACATTGAAAGAAGATGCAAAGAAGATGGCACAAACTGATTATAGACAATGACTCAATCACCAAAATGATTCAATTGGACATCTGTAAAAATTATCATGTGCGAATAATGAAAAACTGGTGGGAACACAAGGTTGAAAAAGTAATTAAAAATAAGTAGGTTAAAATATTGTGGAATTTTGGAATAAAAATCAGAAATATTTACAAAAAGTGTTGATTCATAACACAGCAGATTTAATTATAGATGGGAGAAATTGTGGGTAATTGATGTGGCAATGCCAGGGGACAATAGAATGAAAGACAAAGAAATTTGGAAGATCACAAAGTTTCAAGATGTGCAAATGCCAGCCCCAGTGGTTATTGACCAGAGGTGGTATTCAGCTGGTTCCTACCTGTTTGGGCAAATTGGCATTGGCTGCTGGAAGCACTACCCACCTGCCCCAACATAATGCACAACCTTCTGCACATGTGCAGAAGGAGGTGCACATGTGCAGAAGGTGGTGTGTGTGAGTGGAGCATGCATGCAAGCGCATTCACATTTGCAAACCGGTAGCAAAGATAAATGAATTCCTGGTATTGACTTACCAGGTGCCATATCAAAAAATCTTGAACAGCACTTAGAAAAATGTGTGCATTGACAAAATTTCCATCTGTCAATTGCCAAAGGCCACATTGCTTTGATCTGCACATATATTGCACCAATTCATTATGGCATCCTATATCCTTGGGAAGAACTTGATACAAATTATTTTCATAGACAAAATGTCTGTCAAAAGGTTAACCCTATATCAATGTAGATGGATAAATAGTTTTTTGACAGACAGGAAACAACCAGTGAGGCTAGGAGAAATTATATCTAACACCTGAGCAATTAGCACAGGCGTTCCTCAGGGCTGTGTCTGTTCTCTGTTGCTTTTTTCTTTATATACCAATGATTGCACCTCAAGGGTACCCTCTGTTAAAGTTCTGAAGTTTGCAGACCATGCAATGGTCATTGACCTCATTCAAGATGATGATAGTCTGAATATAGGCAAAAGGTTGAACAATTGGCTGTTGATGCAGCTGTCACAATTTGGAGCTGAATACCCTTAAAACTGTAGAGATGAGAGTGGATTTTAGGAGAAATCCTTCTATTTTACCACCTCTTACC
This sequence comes from Thamnophis elegans, assembly GCF_009769535.1. Lineage (NCBI taxonomy): Eukaryota > Metazoa > Chordata > Lepidosauria > Squamata > Natricidae > Thamnophis > Thamnophis elegans. The sequence goes on along the minus strand of NC_045541.1, from coordinate 98,973,276 downwards.
ATATTCAACAGCACAGTATCATCAGTAGAGTCCTTCAGGTTTGGGGCCATATAATCTCCCAGGACTTGAAATGGACATCTAACATTAGAACAATCATTAAAAAGGCACAAAAAGGAATATTCTTTCTGTGTCAACTCAGGAAGTTCAGGCTGTCCCAGTAACTATTGATAATAGTTTACAGAGGAATTATTGAGTATGTGATTTTACTTCTATAATTGTCTGGTTTGGTACAGCAACCAAACAGAACATGCACAGACTCCAATGGATAGTTAAGACTGCAGAAAGAACAATTGCAACCAGCCTGCCTTCCATAGAAGACCTGTATATTGCACAGGTCAAAAGGTGGGCTGAGAAGATATCTGCAGACTCCTCACATCCTGGGCATAAACTGTTTCAACTCCTCTCCTCAAGACAGCGCTATAAAGCATTGCAAGCCAAAACAACTAGACAGAAATACAGTTGCATCCCTCAGGCCATTGCTCTGCTCAACACCTAATTCTCACAGTCCTGTCTAATGTCTGCCATGCTGTAAAGTCTACGTGCATTTACTATGTAGTAATATGGCTATAGTATTATTATTTATCCTTATTATCTTTCTTACTCCCACCTCTTATTGATATTATCATCATTATTCTGTTGCTTTGCATGTACACTGGTGATTGGAGACTCTCCTGCACCAAGAGACAAATTCCGTGCGTACATAACAGTGGTGGGTTTTGGATTCTGTTCCAACCGGTACTGTTGGAATGACCCCGGCATCACCCACATGCACACGCGCGACACTCCAGCTGCTCAGCGGAGCGTTGTGCAGGTGCTGAATGCGTCATGCACAAAAGCACCAACAGCTTTAAAACACGGTAAGGAGTGCAGGCAGGTGGGTGGGCCCTCCAGAGCACCATACCGGAACGGTACCCGGTGCTCTGGGCAGGCTCCGGTACGCCCATATCGGGGTGTACCGCATGCAACCCAATAGCAATATCAATAGCAGTTAGACTTATATACCGCTTCATAGGGCTTTCAGCCCTCTCTAAGCGGTTTACAGAGTCAGCATATTGCCCCCAACAACAATCCGGGTCCTCATTTTACCAACCTCGGAAGGATGGAAGGCTGAGTCAACCCTGAGCTGGTGAGATTTGAACAGCCGAACTGCAGAACTGCAGTCAGCTGAAGTAGCCTGCAGTGCTGCATTTAATCACTGCGCCATCTCGGCTCCTTACTGGTGCATAATGACATTTGGCCAAATAAAGTATTCAATTCAAATCAATTCAAAACTAGGCTAATTGATTTCTTATGTGCAATGTGTATTTTGTAATTTTCTCTTTTTGTTTCTTATTTTCTCCTTTTTTATATTAAAGCAAAAATAATTGATATTACTTTGGACTCAGCCACAATAATGCTGTTGTTAACAATGGTCATATACTAATGCTGTTGCAAAGTGTGGCTCCAACGATGACAAATTAACATCACAGCATGACGGTAGGTACAAACATTTATAAATAAATTATGCTAAGGCAAATCAATATAAAGCAGACTTCTTTGTTTGGAATGGCGTTGTGATTTTTATTTACTGTTTCAAATTAGCCCATCTGCACAAGGATGGAAACTGCCAACCACGAGAGGATGATGATGGCGGTAGTGATGGTGATGACGATGAAGAAGAAGGTTTTCAGCAGCACTCAACTAAACTAAAGCAACAAGGGCATTTAATAAATACAATACAAATTCCTAAATCCCACCTTTGTCATTACATACATCACTGCTATAGCTATCCACATTCTGTCCAGTCTACTTAGCTTTTTTTTTTTTTTTTTTAAATATATTTTATTCATTTTTCACATTCCATTTGCAGTCACTTATATACAGGGTATTTACTATAAGAAAAGAAAAAAAAAGAAAAAAAGGGGGGGGAACAAAACGAACAAATAAAAAGGAAACACAACTCATCATTCACAACCCCACCTAACCCTTCCATCCTCCATACACCCCATCTACCCCCTCCAACTTTCCTTTCTCCCTCTAACACTCCCCTCCTACTTCCCTTTCCCCTCAAACCTTCCTTCTCCCCTTACTCCCCAGACACCCTCCTTACATTCCCCTTACTCCTTCCTTACTTCTCCCTCTTCTGTCCCTCTACCTCCCTCCTTGGTGTATGCCTTTATTCAAGTGTTGTTTGATCTGAAAATGAACCAAGGAAAAAAGGAAAAAAAAAAAAAAAGAAAAAAAAAGAAAAAAAAAAGAACCACCGTATATAAATACATTCTTGTTCTTATTAAGACTATATTAACACCCCCCCACCCCCACAAATCCCCATCCCTAATCCTCCCGACTTCCCAGGGCCCACACCTGGCACTACCTTCTGTCTAAAATATCTTGTATACATATGGATTAAAAAATAAAAGTAATATGTCAAAAGAAGGAAAGCCAGGAAAAAAAAAAGAAGAGAGAAAAGAAAAGAGAAAAGAAAAGAAAAAAAAAAAAGAAACCACTCTTTATGTTGATCTCAGCCCCCCATCTTTATCTATGCTTAGATAGTATAAATCATTCTATCTATATTTTATTCTCGTCTCTTACTTCTTTGCTATTTACCCCAACCTTCTGTAGACTCTCCCGTTCCTCTTCCTAAACCTCATAATCCCTTCCGATAAAATTTAAGCAACGTGATTCATGCCACATATTCAAATATGACTTTACAGAAGAGTAGTCAAACTTTCCCTTCTAGTAAAATTTAAACAGCGTAAATGATCTTTCTTAACTTCCTTTTCAAACAGTAATTCAAAATGATCTAGCCAAGCTTCCCCTTCTTAGTAAAATTAAGCAGCGTAGATCAAATATTACTTTACACAGAAATCAATTTCTATCTTAAGATAATTCCAACCGACTTTCTCTTCTAATAGGATTTAAATAACGTAGTTCATTCCACATGCATTTTACCCTCATCCCTTACTTATCAGATATTTACCACTATCAAATTTATACTAGCATTTATTTAAAATCTAACTCAAAGCAATTTCAACCAACTTTCCCTTCTAATAAAAGTTAAATAGCATGGATCATTCCACATATTCAAATAATACTTTCAGCAAGAGTCAGTTAACCTTCTGTTTTAAAGTAGTTCCTTCTAACAATAGCAGTAGACTTATATACCGCTTCATAGGCCTTTCAGGCCTCTCTAAGCGGTTTACAGAGAGTCAGCATATTGCCCCCAACAATCTGGGTCCTCATTTTACCCACCTCGGAAGGATGGAAGGCTGAGTCAACCCTGAGCTGGTGAGATTTGAACCGCTGACCTGCTGATCTAGCAGTAGCCTGCAGTGCTGCCTTTAACCACTGCGCCACCTTTAAACAAAGTTTAAACAACATAAGTCATTCCGCATTCTTTTTACACTTATCTTAAGATAATCCCAACCGACTTTCTGTTCTAATAAGCTTTAAACAACGTAAATCATTCCACATATATTTTACCCTCATCCCTTGCTTGTCAGATGTTTACCACTATCAAATTTATGCTAACGTTAATTTAAAATCTAGCTCAAAGTAGTTTCACCCAGCTTTCCCTTCTAATAAGAAATAGTCCGCTTTTTCTACCGGAGAGAGGTCTCAAACCCCCATTCAGTCCTCAACTTTGACAAATATTTTGAAATGTCTAAATTCTCAATCTCCGTTTTTCTGCTTCTCCGAGGGAGGGAAGGCTACCCCCTCCATCTTGCAACCACATGGCCTGCCGTTTGCCTTCTCCTTCCGCTTGTCTCTCCTCTCTTCCAAGCGAGTCAGGGAGTCCCGCCTTCAGAATCCTGCAATAGAAATCTTGAGCCTCCGAAACAGAGTTAAGACGAAATCTTTGATTCTCAAATGTAACCGTGATACCGGCAGGGGCCTCCCATCTGTATCGAATCTGTTGACTCCTAAGCTCCTTAGTTAAAAAGGTGTAGTCCCTTCTTGCTTTCAGGATCTGGAAAGGAATATCTTTGAAGACAATCAGGTTTTGGCCATCAACTTGAAGACTGTTATTATGAAACTTTTGCACAATCGCATTTCTAGATTCTTTTGTAGAAAAATATATAATTATATCCCTCGGGAGCTGTCGCTGTTCCGCTATCAATGAGTTCTGGCGATAGATTTTCCGAATCTGCCAATCAAAGTTAAGTCCCGGACTTCCCACCGCATGGCTGAAGGCTTCAGCAAATGTCTGTTTCAAATTCTCTTGCTCCTTTTCACGGAATCCTCTAACTCTTATTGCAAATGCCTTCCTATTAAGATTTATCATCATAAGCTGATTTTCAGTGTCTGTAATTTTTTGTTGTAAAATTTGAATATTGGTAGTCAAATTAAAATTAGCCTTCTCCAAACTTTCCAATTTGTTCTCTATTTCAGCAGAGTAATCTGACAGGGCAGACACGGCTACAAACGTGTTCGCCTTCATTTGATTAACTTTAGACTTTAACTCATCATAAAGTTCCAATACAAATCCCTTAATTTCTTGTTTAAAAGCATTAAACATTTTAAAGAAATATTCCTGTGTTAAAAATTCTCCAGTAGAGGGCATAGGAGACAAAGGCTGTGGTTCCAGTAAAAAATCTTTAAATTCTTTAGACACATTTGTAGCAAGACGCTTCTTTGACCTGGGTGCCATCATAAATAAACAAGTAAGCAGCGCTTTGCTCCCCTCTATTCCCAAAGAAGAAGAGTTTATTTTGTTAAGGAGCGGTCTGCAGGGAGGTAAAACCGGCTAAGTACATCCAGTATCAATCATCCACGGAGAGAAATCGCCATTTTGAAGTCCAATTAGACAAAGAAGTCTCTAACAAATGGTGCTGGTATTTAAGATAGTAATAAAAGCATAAATCTCACAGGGGTGGGACCCGCCCGTATCAATTCTATCTTGAAAAAACTTTGTTTTGTCCTGGGGGGGGCTAGCCTGTCTGGGGCTGCCAAAAAAAAAGGCAGCTGAGAAGAAATGGCTGGAGATAAAAGCTCCGCTCCGGCTGGATCTAATCTTTATCCACAGCCAAAAAGAGAAAAAGGCTGTGGCTTCCGAATAGACCCTCACCTACAGAGCAACTCCCTGCCCCTTTTTTTGCCAAAAAGGGGTGCTATCTATGATCTTATTTAGATATACAGACCAGATCTCTGAGGAGCTCGGTGGAGCCCTCCTCGGCAACAGGCCACGCCCCCAGGAAGTCTCTACTTAGCTTGAGTAACTTGCATTGTTACCATTAAAGCCTGCTTGGGACTTGGGATTTCTGTACAAGACTTGCTAATTCTACAAATGTTAAGTAAACCAAAGTTTATTCCTTACCTCTTGCAATTTCATTATTGTGCAACATAAGAAGGAATAACATTTGCATGAGCACCCACAGAGTACACTCTGGCTTCAATATTGAATTCTCACACTTTTTCTCATACAGATTAAGGGATAAAATAATCTACACTTAGAAGAGCTAAAATAGCAACATTGGTACTTCCCAATAGATTTCCTTCCTTTCCTCTCCTCTCTGCCCCTTTGATCAACTTTGTACACTTAAATTTGAAAGACACTTTGGGAAGGAGAGAGAACACCACAATAATGTCTAATCCTATTACGAATGCTTATTTTAGAATCTACTTGTCTATGGAGGCATGATAGGGATCTTAATTACCATCTCCAACATGTATTTGCCTGAAATAATTATTATACTTCATTTCTACAGAGACAATGAGATAAAAAAATCTAATTTGGTTTTATTGGCCATCTCTCTCCTTCATGAAATAAGCTGCTTCAGAGGGCTTTGAAGTAGGTCCCCTTCACAGATTAAAACCCTTGAAAATACATGAACAGAAGGGAGGGAAGTGGGGTGGGGGAGAGACACACAGAAAGAGAACAGGAGCAATTTACATCCTAGCAGACACAGAATGGGAATCAACAATGCTATGAGACCTACATGATGGTTGAGAGAAATTGTTGAGACATGCTGTTCAGGATGAAGTGGGGGGATGGGAAGATTTTCAAACTGCAGCATTTTGCTCAGGAAACAGCCAAAGGCTGCACTAAGTCAGAGGAAATAAGTAGCAAAGAAGAAAGAGAAAACAGCGAGCTTCCCTAATCATATTTTCCAAATAAAAAAGCCCACTTCATTGAATAAAAGATCATCGGATGCTTAACTGTCAATTGGCCAGCAGCCAAACTTCCACCAGAAGGATTAGAGTTAATGATAAAGAGTGTGGTATAAGCCAACATAGATTCCTTCCCACCCCTCCCCACTTCAGGATCTCTTTCTGTTTCTCCTTCTCTGAATCATGGCATTGACACTCTAAGGCAGAAAAATATCACCAGAAGTTGAACAAGCTTGGAATTTCAGAGCAGTTTGATTTAATTTGCACGATTTTCTTTATAGTTCCACTACCACATTAGCATGGGAACATTCATTCTTAAATCCATTTAAAACTATTCCATTGGGGTAGAAGTAAAATTATCATTTGTTCTATTAGATTTCCCTTTTTTCTGGGTAAATAATTTAATCAATTTATAAATAAGAATTACATGGCTGAACAATACCCAAACTGGGATAATTGTATACATTATAAATACAATACAGTTACCTTTTTTTGTCTGTGTGTTGTTATTGATAGCACTGCTCCCACCCATCCACTTATACACAAACACCATAATTATTAGTAATGTTAGGTAGAGTCATCCTCCTACCTCCCTGTGGCTCTATTTATTATTCACCTGTTTCATATTGTGTCTTTCTAATATTATTCACAGTACATTGTCCCTGAATGGAAAAGAGGCAGAAGTAGAAGCATGCTTCCTGTTTTTAAAACAACCAGTGTTTGGTACCAAGAATATTATTACTTTAAGAATGTGGGAGTCATAGATTGAGAATTGACTAAGACTGTTTTAAGAGCAGAAGTTAGTATATGTATATGTTTTATCTAGCAGTTGTATTCCCATGGAAAGGAATGGGTCCTGGTCCCCTTCAAATATCTCTGGAAAGCTCCATGGGAATGCATAAGCATTGGTTGAACCAATATCTGTTGTGCTGCTGTAGTCTGAAGCAAGTTGTGCCCCAATTGCTCTGCTTGATAATTACCGGTAGTTAGTTGGTCATCTACCTGCTGTTGGTATTGTAGCAAAATAGATGCGCAGCAGTCAGTAATATTCCTTGAGCTTCAGAATCCATTCTTGAAATTGCTCTCTTTGGAAGACAATAGGAGGCTTGCAAGATTGATATCAGCTATCCCAGGTAAACGAGAAACAAAACATCACTAGATTCTTCACTGTAAGCCTACATTAACAGAATCTTGCAAGTTTGAAAGTACAGTCCTCCCACCAAAAACCTTTTATTTTATAAATTTTTATTTTTATTACACAGACAACACATACACTCAACAATAAAAAAAGCATCATCGCTTACAGCATGTCGTTTGGTTACAGGTGTTTTAACATCCATATTCTCGAGTAACATTTACCATTACAGATTTTTCATCTAATATAACTAAATACCTCTTTCATTGTACAGTATACGTTCAATTACGATTAGTATTATTTTTTTTCCAATAAATCATAGTTCCCTTACATTCTTGATTATCTATTTGATAACAGTATACCTTTATATAATCCTCATGTGAAAGAAAAAAAATTTTTTACCAACCATTTATATTTATATATCACTATTTTCCATTATACATAATTCCACCAATCAACTATCAGGTATGCTTATGTTCATTGTTATCCTTGTACCTCATACCTTCAAACAGAAGTCTTATTCCTTCATTTTTCAACAAAATATTCCAAATAGTCACTACATATATATACCAATTTTTAATACCACCAAAAACCTTTAACTGCTTCATCCATTAGAGCATGTACTTCCTCAGCTACTTTCTCTGATGAGACCACTGGGGGCTCTTTCTTCTTCTTTCTGATTGTTTCCTACGGCAGCATCTCTTCCACTCATTCCCTGAGGTCATCCACACATTCCATTACACTCACGGATGACCATTACTTTTTTACATTCTCTGCATTCCAGGTTTGAGAATCTCTTACATGAATGGAATCTTGACAGAAGTTGGCTGAAGTACCTTTTTGAGGCCTCCTATGGAAAACACCACAGATAACAGATGCATTGGCAGGAATCAGGCACTTCAGGACTAGGGTGTAAGTAGCTTTAGCAAGTTAGACTTATATACCGCTTCATAGGGCTTTCAGCCCTCTCTAAGCAGTTTACAGAGTCAGCATATTGCCCCCAACAACAATCCGGGTCCTCATTTTACCTACCTCAGAAGGATGGAAGGCTGAGTCAACCTTGAGCCTGGTGAGATTTGAACAGCCGAACTGCTGAACTGCAGTCAGCTGAAGTAGCCTGCAGTGCTGCATTTAACCACTGCGCCACCTTGGCTTTGAATTTGGTGAATTCAAAGCCCCTATATAAGTGATGGCTAGCCTTTTGGCACCGAATGCCGAAAGCGTGCACGAGCACACCCATAATGCAATGTGCGGGCCCACCGCATGCAAGCATGTGCAAACCGTCACATGCACCTGGCCTCCCCACACATGAGCACATGACACCACACATATGCATGCAACCTGCACACGCATGATCTGCTCCCGCACATGCATGGGAAAGACCCAAAAATCAGCTGGCCAGTGGGTGGCATGCGTGCTTGCACAGCAAAACTGAGCTGGGGCAATGGCTTGAGTGCCCACAGAGAGGGCTCTGTGTGCCACCTGTGGCATACATGCCATAGGTTTGCCATCATGGCCCTATATGTTCTTGTGAGACATTTAGAATTGGGCCTCTGTTACATCATTCTGGCAAACACAATTTTAATTTAGAAGGAATAAATTTTGGGGGAAAGGTTAACATGTGCTAAAAAGCTAATCAAATTGTCCCCCAGTTCTCCTTTAATAAATTGAATTAATGTAGTTTAGGAAGAGAGAGCGAGAGTATCTATTATTTTCCTTCCCTCCCTTTTGGACTGCTGTCCCCAATGCAACAGTCAGACAATACTTTTACCTATGAACTATAAGTTTGCAAAGAATTAATAAAGACCAATATCATAATTTCAACAGAGGCTTATAAAATTTTGTATTCAAATCACATCCCCAATAATCAGAGAACAACTTCAAAATAAGGCAGCCTTGGGAGAAGAAGACAGCTGGTAGAAATGAACACACTCAGGGTTTGGCATTCTCAAAGAATGAGTTTGCATTGTTGCATTAAGCAATCTTGAGAAAAGTGTGTGTTTCACTGCTGTAGAATGCAGCCACATCCTTTATGGGTAAAACCATCAACAGTCACTAAAACAAGTGACTGAGAATAATTTGAGTGAAGACTGAACACCAAAAAATGCAAATAGCATTCTGCACACTTATCCTATGGTAAGTCCCATTTAATGTGGTCTGATTTCTTCTGAATAGAGATGGTCAACAGAAACCGTCCTAGAAAAACTCAAAAAGTGAATGCTCTTCAGATAGAAAAGAGATGCTTGCACACATATAATATGGCATAGCCTCCTTTTTTTTCTTTTTAGCTGACCCTATGCATCCTTCCAATAAGTCAGGCTACTTAATTCTTGGTTACAATTAAGACATAATTGCATGCCAATATCTTACCTCCTGGAGGTATTATTGATCTTGATGCTTTATTAGACAAAACTGCCAGTGTTTAGAACCAAAACTTGTCAGAAATTCAAATTCATTAAAAACAAAACACAAGAAGTATTTAAGTACAACCTTATAATAGTATTTGGGGGGAAATCATGAAGACTAAGAATAATTGGTCTTGATATCTCTGTTGCTTCAGAGCACTGATTAGTGCATAGCAAACCTTTATAAAGTAATATTTACATCCTCATCACCAGTGGTGGGTTGCTCACCGGTTTGCTCATGCTTGAGCGTGCACTCGTGAGCGCAAACAACACTTGTGTGCATGTGCAGAAGCGACCAGGTGGGTGGGTGGAGCCTCCTGCCACCGCCAATACCAGTTTGGCCAGGAGCAACCCACCTATGCTCATGACCCTTTTCAGGTGCCACGATATGTCACTGCTACTATGGGTAAAAGAAAAATACAACAAGCTTGTATATTTGCACCCCTTATTTGCTTGTTTGTCATGAATGAAGGACAGAGATACTATGCTTCTGTCTGTGATTGCCTAACCTGACTCATCCCCTGTGTGAGAAACAGCTCAGATCTTTGATGCCTATTGGCATTGCTACAAAAATATAATATGAAGCAAGGTTATGATTGCAGCTCTATATAATGGAAAAAGTGAGAAAACATGTATCGAATGCTGATGGGTACTTAGGGCGTATTCAGTATTTTAGTTCCTATCGGGATATGAGAAGTGGTCAGATTTCCTGTCCAAGGAACAGGGAAGAATTGTCAAAGGGTAAACAGCCACATTATCTGGGATTCTGAATCCTAAATTTATAACTCTGTTTTTCATAATTATGGAAAGAGGGAATCTTTTCAGTGGTGTTTTCTTAGGGCTGCCCTCATAGTTACAAATATACTTGAGGAAAAGGGCAAAAGAAAAATTTAAAAACAGAATAATTTCTTAGGAGTTCCCAGTAGATGTTGAACAACAGAGCACCTATTATACTGATTGCACTGTTTGATTAAGATTAGTAACACTGCCCTGTTTGAGAGTCCCCATATCATTTGGAGACTTCACTGTTTTTAACTGAGGTTGATGCCTTCATTACCCAGCATTGGAAATTAGGAACATGTGTGTGTGTATGTGTGTGTGTGTGTGTTGTGCATGCGCACTCATGAGGCCATGAACAGTGTATAAGAAGATATTAAAACAATTAAAACCTAATGATATGCAGGAAGTCATTGACTTACAATTATAATTGACCCCAAATTTATGTTGCTAATGATATGTTTGTTAAATGAATTTTGCTCTATTTTACAACTTTTCTTTGCCACACTTCTTAAGTGAATCCTTGGAGGTGTTAGATGTATAACTCGGTTGTTAAGAGAATTTGGCTTCCCCATTGCTTGGCAGAAGGTGTCACATGATCCAGGGACACTGCAACCATCATAAATATGAACCAGTTGAACAAGTATCCAAATCTTGGTCACACGACCATGAGGATGCTGTAATGGTCATAAGTGTGATAAAGGGTCCTAAGTCACTTTTTCAGTGATGTTGTGATTTGGAACGGTCACTGAATGAACTTTGTAAGCCAAGGACTACCTGTATACATGTCAAGAGGAACATTCCCAATTAATCAATGAGTGGCCACAGAAAAATCAAATAAAAAAAAGTTTAAACTACTTGGCAGACTGCAGGGAGGGATGGTTCAGCATAAACTCTGGAGGAAGCAGCTTCTGCCTCTTCCATGAAGTCTTTTATTACATCATCTCTGTCATGCTCTTTTGCCAATGAGTGAATATAAACTCCTAAAAATAATGTAGGATGCTTTAAAAAGAGAGTTGGGCTCCCTTGACTGTGAAGGTGAGAGTCTCAAACTCAAGTCATATGGAGAGGTCAAAGCCTACCAGGAGGTCCCAGGGAGTATAGGTTTGGGCCTTGAAGTCTGATCAGTCAAAGAATTGGTAGATCAGTAATTCTCTCACTTAATTTATCAATACAAGGAATACAAGTAGCCAAATACATTCTGAAGGGGAAAAAACCATTCTAGGCTCAACTGCCAGATGTCAATAAAGAGATCCAAAACACTTGTTGCCATTTTGTGGTTGTGTGGAGTTTGACAGACCAGATATGGCACCTTGGCTATACCTATTATCATAATCTACTCAGTTCTTTGTCACATATGTGAGATCTGCACACTGATATCTGATTAAGTCATTAACAGATTTGCCTTTCAGCACTGTGACACTAAATAGCAATATGCTTAAACCCAAAGGAAAACCACCAGGATGGAAAATCTGCAAGGTTTGGGCTTCCACCATATAAGGGAATATATTTTGAACACCAGTAGAGTAGAGTAGAGTAGAGTAGAGTAGAGTAGAGTAGAGTAGAGTAGAGTAGAGTAGAGTAGAGTAGAGTAGAGTAGAATAGAATAGAATAGAATAGAATAGAATAATAGAACAGAATTCTTTATTGGCCAAGAGTGATTGGACACACAAGGAATTTATCTTTGGTGCATATGCTCTCAGTGTATAAAAAGACAGGATACATTCGTCATGAACCATAGGGTAGAACACTTAATTGTACTCTTATTCTTCTTGTAACTTGTGAAATATGTGCCATCATTTCTTTCCATTATGACATAAGGCGAACTCTCTTTCCAAAATGAAATACAAAAGGCCACTTTTCATTTATATAATTTTAATAAAACTGGTCCAGAATAATATAGCAAACACATTGTTAGCCTAGAATCAAATATGATTCCGCCCAATAGACAAAGCTCACACCATATACCACAGCAAACGTCTGGCCTTGCCTTCACAGTCATCAGAGTCTTTAGGAAACACCTTTTTCATAAGGGTCTATAAGTACAGGGAGATGGTCTTAAGGAAGAAAATCTCTTTTGAGTTTTCTGTTATTTTATAAGAGGCCTCTGCAATAATCTTTGCATCCTATAAGTTCACCATTACACATCAACTGTTTCCAAACTTCAAGGAAAACAATATTCTCCTTGCCAGGGCAAGCAGTCAAAGGCTTCCCAAAAAACATATTATTCCATTTTCATTTTTTGCAAGATTAGCAACAGTTTAAGAAGTTGGGACTCAATGTCCCAAGAAAGAATTTATTGGTATACCTTCATTGTTATGGCCACTGTTTCCAGCCCTTGAAATGCAGCCACACGAGCGATCGTGGGTGCACCTCGGTTCACCCACGTAACACCTATCCTCCGCGAGCTGCACTGGCTGCCTATTGGTCTTCGGATACGCTTCAAGGCGCTAGTCGTCACTTATAAAGCCCTTCATGGTATTGGACCTGGGTACTTGAGAGACCGCCTGCTGCCAATTACCTCCAATAGACCGATTAGATCCCACAGATTAGGCCTCCTCCGAATTCCATCCGCCGGCCAATGCCGGCTGGTGACTACTCGGAGGAGAGCCTTCTCTGTGGCTGCTCCGACCCTCTGGAACGAGCTCCCCATGGAGATTCGAACCCTCACCACCCTCCAGGTCTTCCGCAAAGCCCTTAAAACCTGGCTGTTCCGACACGCCTGGGGCTAAAGAGCTTTTGCCCCCCCCCCTCGAATGGTATGGTTGTTGTGTGCTTTTAAATTGTGTATTGTTTTGTTTGTCTTTTTATCCCTTATCTGTATCTCCTTCCCTGACTTGGATTGTGAGCCGCCCTGAGTCCCCTCCAGGGAAAAGGGCAGCATATAAGTGCAAAAATTCAATTCAATTCAATTCTTTGCCATCTCCCTGAAAGGAAACCAATAGACCATTCTTTAGAACCATAGCCACAGAGGCTATGCAAAGCAATAGAGCAGAGGTCTTCAAACTTGGCAACTTTAAGACTTGTGGACTTCAACTCCCAATTCTCCAGCCAGCTCTGCTTCTTAAAGTCTAAAAGTTGCCAAGTTTGGGGACCCCTTCAATAGAAGCCCTAGGAGTCAGAGTGTGGGGAGTCATTATCTATTGTTCATAAATCTCTTAGTGAGACAAATTATTAAATCATATCAAGTTCAATAGTACTTACTTAAGGATGCATAGAATTGCAGTGTTCATTCCTTTTATTGCAGATGTTTTAGGGAAGAGAGAACCAGTCAGCAAGGAATATTTCTGTCAATTCATTCCTGTCTCTCATCACTTGGTGGTTGTTGGTTTTCATCACTTGGTAGCTGTCACTACTTAGTATATGTCACTTGCAACTAATTGGTCTTACCAATAGAATTTAGCAAGTTTCTTTTTCAGGAAATAATTCCTCCAAGCATTTATTTTCCTGTGCCCGGCCTTCAACCACAGTCTTCGTGTCAGAGCTATAAACGGCATCTTCTGTTCCTTAACATTCTGCAGTGGATTCCATTAACTAATACTAACAGGAAATCCCATGAATCTGCCTCATGGCCTTTTACTGACTTCACAAATCCAATTGATACAGTCTGAGCCAATTTCTGAAACTGCAGCTGTCTACCCTTACAAAGCTCTAACTGTTAGATAAGGAAGTGCCAGCTGGAACAAGAAGTTTCCCTTACTACTCTCGATGCCATATTCTTTGCCAAGTGGGCAGCTGTCAGCTTGGTTGGTGGCAAAAATGACATAAATGGGAAACCCCAAGAGCTGATCCTGCACACTCATCCCAAAGCAAGGTTCGCTCAACATCTTTAAACTAAACCAGCAGAGGATAAAAGCCCAAACTCAGAAGAATTAAAAGACATTTATGTTATGTCTGCAGCTTTGTGTCTCTACATGTCATTAGGTTATTCTCGAAAGGCTAAAGGGGGGAAAACTACAACTAAGAGTATTTAGGTCACTAACCTCTATAATTATCCACCTAAGTCCTTTATAAAGTAAACTATATTTGCATTTGTCTTCATTTAGATATCGTTTTCAATTGGACTGTGGCTGTGTTTAAATAGACTCATCTTTGTGATATCAAGTGAATTTATTTGATCAAATTGTATTGCTGCCCATCTCGACAAGTGACTGAAATCAGAGGTGGGTTCTTACTGGCTCATACCGGTTTGGCAGAACGGGTAGTGGTATGCTGCCCCAGGTCACTGGAACCGGCAGTGACCCAGGCCTATCAAGCCCCTGAACTGGTTCCCCAGTTGCCGCTGCCCTCTTTTTTTTTTAGTTCTGCGCATGTGCAGAACAATTTTAATTGAACTGTGTATGAGCGCAAAGTACACATATGAGCGAACTGGCAGTAAAGCTGGCAAGAACCCACCCCTGACTGAAATGTAATGAAAACAATTACAATTAGTGACAGTCAGAGTCTCAGGCCAGGAACTAGTACTAAGTCTTTAGGGTCAGCAGAGTCAGTGCTATTCTGATCTCCAGAGAGTGGATGTTCTAAAGGATGGGCACTACAACAAAGAAAGCACATTAACCAGCATTCCTCAGCTGATGAGATGCATATGGAATGCTGCATGCCATCCTGCCAAACCAGATTGGATGGATTAGAAAAAAACAGGAAGAGGTAATTCCTCAAGTAACTGGGCCCTAATCCATGAAGGGCTTTAAAATTGATAACCAGCACCTTGAATTGCATCTGGAAGCTTGCAGGCAAATAAAGCAGTATTGGTGTTACATGTACTGAATAACCAACATAATTTACTGCCAGTGCTGCCATATTATGCAGCTGTTGAAGCTTTCAAATCCTCTTAGAGGGAAGCACCATGCAAAGTTTATCGCAATAGACCAAGTGGGAGGTGAAAATGCACAATCAACAATGAGCAGGATCTCCAGATGGAAGAATGGATACAAGTAACCCAAAACTTGAAGATGTGTAAAGGCCCTCATAGCCATAAGCAGAAACTGTAATTCCAGGAGAACCCCTGGGTCCATATGATGCTGTGCCACCTCAATGGAAGATCCAGAAATTCTAAACACCTAAAATCATTCAGTTTTGCTTGAATTCAGTCAAAGCTTGTGCATCCCATCCAGGCGCTTACAAGCACTAGACACTGGGTCAGAACATCCACAACATCACTTAGGCAGTATGGACTGGAAATGTGAAGTTGGATATTATCAGAATGCTGCTGGTACCTCACCCCAAACCATCAGTTGTCCTCCCCCAGCAGCCTCATGTTGATATTGAACAGGAAAGGAGAAATAACAGAACCCTGCAGCAGCCCACAGAGTAAGAATTGTGCCAAGGACTTCTATCACCATCAGCTGGAATCAGCCCTGGAGGGAGGAGGTCACCCTCCATTGCCAGAATTAGTCCAGAAGGATGCAATGATCAAAGCCCTTAAGGAGGTCAAGGAGAGCAAGGATGGATGCACTACTAAGAGCCAAGGTGGCGCAGTGGTTAAATGCAGCACTGCAGGCTACTGCTAGATCAGCAGTTCAGCGGTTCAAATCTCACCGGCTCAGGGTTGACTCAGCCTTCCATCCTTCCGAGGTGGATAAAATGAGGACCCAGATTGTTGGGGGCAATATGCTGACTCTCTGTAAACCGCTTAGAGAGGGCTGAAAGCCCTATGAAGCGGTATATAAGTCTACTGCTATTGCTATTGCTATTGCTCTCATCCCACTCCTGCCCACAATCATCCGAGCGCAATCAATTATATTCAAGCTTTAATTCCAGAAAAAAAAAATCCTCTAATTTGATAGTGAGAGGAAAAGAAATTGAAAATCGGGGTAATGGATTCTGCTGGGTTACAGAGAAGAAATGAATGAACAATGAACTTAATACTGAAGCAAACCCAGCAAGCAATTAAATAGCCATTTAAAAAATAAAAAATACATTACATAAGACAACTGAAATATTCTAGTCTTTATCTATAAAGCCTAGTTTTGGCCATTAGCAGCCAGTTTCAAGGCATAAAAAATCAGTCAGCCAGAGGATTACTCTTGATTAAAAAGTCTTATTTTTAGTTAATTAAGTCTCTTAATTATTGAACATATATTGAAGATCCAGTACCAATGTGATATGAGGCGAAAATTCTGCTCAGGTACTAAAAACTATGGTGCGGTGTGGGATCAAACCAAGATTTAATGCTCATTAGACATTAGAAGCTTTATTGTTTCCAGAATGGCATGAAACTGCACCAATTGTTGGTGAGCTTTTCCTTTCCATATCAATTCTGGCCCAGTCAGAGTTGCAAGCATGAGCTCACTTCTGTCCACAGTAGAAATGGCCTGGCAACCTCTCCTAAAATTGCTGACTACCACAGAGTTCTGTTTTCCTAATTCGTACATTTACTCTTGTAACTTACGGCCTGGGAAAAAAGGTTCGTGAAAGGAATAGTAACTACTGGTTGAACATTAAGAGCCAAATCTCAAGCTGTAAATACTGTAAAAGCACTACATGCGTTTTAATGGAAACTTTATATATGGACCCATACAGGTTGCATCTGTGGAAAGTAGCTTGTGGCTTTGCGGGATTCCTAATATAAATATCCTTGACATAAAAATTACTATGTTAGAAGGCAATGTGGATGGATTGGAAAATACTTTCTTGTATGCAGACCAATGTAAACTATTTAATGACTAGGGAGAGACTCTACACGTTTTCTGAGAGAAATTCTTCCCTTCCCACCCCCACCTTTACTCTTGCCAAGACTTCTGCCCCATGCAATCTTCCACCTCTTTTTGCAGAATTGATCCTTCCAGCTTAGCCATCGGTTTCATAGCTTGCCTTTGGCTCAATGCAAATTGCCTCTTCTCTTCTCGGATTGCTAGTTTTTATTCCCCGAATTCTTTTCATAATGCCATAATTGCAACATTAGAGGAACAGCTTAAGAGAACCATTTCTAAGTGCCAGGGATGCATAATAACTTAATTAAATAAACAGAAATATAATTAGTATGTAAATATTTCCTTTCTTTAATTCCTAGATATCCTGAGAGTGTGTTAAGTGAGATAAAATTATTGAAGAAACAGCATTCAGTTGTCCCCCCCCCTTTTTTTTTAAATTGTACTTTTAACTCTGCTTGCTTCAACTGCGGTGAACGTGGCCATTTTTTTCCCTTTTCCTTTTTTTTTGTTAAGACAAATGTGTCCTTGAACATAAAAGGCTGCAAGAGCTAAATGTGTCTATCACTGGCAAGGAATCTGGAGAAGTAAAATGTTCTGTCATGTATAACTGCTAAGTTCCTTCCTCAAATTATTTGCAACCAACCGTTTTCTCAGAAAACGTAATGCGCCAGTTTGGTCAAGGAAAAGATGAACAGATTATAGTGTCTTTCGACACGTACACCAGAACAGACACCTCATGTTGCTGCTTGAATGAGGTAAATAAAGTCGGATGCCTTTTTAGTTTTGTCACAGAGACAGCCTTAAATGCATTAAAATTCCAGCTTTCTATAATTATACAATTATTATTACACATGATACAGAGAATGGTTTCCTCCAATCAGAAAATATCAACCTTTGTAGTCTCAGTCATCCTGAGGGAAGGGCTGCTCCAACATTTTGTATAGGCTAATAAATGGCATTTTAAGAAGCTGGTTGGAAGTATTTTTTTTATGACTGTTAGGAGGCTGGAAGGCGGACAGACCCTGTAAAATAACATGCTGCAAGTATTTCAAAGATCTCTCTACTTTCTTTAAAGTGGAAGTAGAAAGTAATTAACTAAGTCCAGGGGTGGGCTTCAAAAATTTTAGCAAGAAGTTCTCTGCCAGGTTGCTGGGTGGGTGTAGCCATGGTGGGGTGGCCTAGTCAGCCTCCTTCACCACAAGTGGGGCGTTTTTGCTCTCCCTGGGCTCTGGAGGTTTTTCTCGAGCCTCTGGGAGAGTGAAAATGGCCTCCCCAGGCATCACAGGCACTCTGGAGGCCAGAAATAGGCCTATTATGGCTTTCCCGAACTTCCAGAAGGTTCATTTTTCTCCCTCCTCAAGCCTCCGTGCATGCCCTGCACTTACCTGCATCCGAAACGGGCCATATGGGGACTCCTGGGAGGGTTGGGGTGGGCGAGGCCAGCCAGGAGTGGGATTTGGGGGTTCTCCAAACTGCACAGAATCTTAGCTAGAGGCTCTCCCAAACCACTGCGAACCCCCAGCAGTCCAACCCTGAGTCTGTATGTTCTACCTTCAATATCTTCAACAGTAGAATCTTCCTAGGCCACTGCAACGATAGGAATAGGGAATGTTGTTTAAAATAGTTTTCCTCCTTTCTGACTAACTTGTGCCAGTTGCTGATGGTGTGGAACAGAGGTGTCAAACTTGCTTCGTCACATTGTGGTCACATCATGACTTTTCCCCCTTCGCTAAAATGGGGTGGGTGTGGCCACAACGTGATGCATCCAGTGCATGGGCCGTGAGTTTGATACCCCTGGTGTAGAATCACCAAGCCTCATTATGGGAATGCCACATGCTTGGTCTTTTATGTAGTGTTTAACCTCTATGTGAATCTTCTGGGAGAAGATATCCACTGGCATAGGTTGTAGAATCAGCAACATGTAGATGGGTTGTATAGCTCTATCCATGGCTGAACAAGAGATATAGTGGAAGTCTTGATCCACTGTATGAAGGACGTGAGGATCCGGATTAGGCTCAGGTTAAATCTCAGCAAGATAAAGTTCTTCTAAATCTCAGCAAAATCCATATTTTGAGGGAAGGGTTGTATCTGGAAAGGGTTGTGCTCACTCATAGACCGTATAATGGTGTAGAGATCCTTCAAAACTCTTACTTTCTGCTTGAACAGCAGGCTAGAGGCTATGGTCAAAATTTCACAATTGTACAATTCCAATTTGTGTACCAGTTATAACTATTTCTGGAACAGGAAGCTTCACTTACAGTAACTCATACCCATGCACTTTGGACCCAGACCACAACAATCTCCTTTACAAGTGGATGAAGATCCTTTGGAAGTTTCAGCTGGCTCAAGATGCAGCAGGCTGGATAATGGACCTTCCTAGATATATGCCAGCATTATTATTGGAGCTGCAATTACAGTCCATTAGTCAAGGGTGAAATTCAAAGTATTGTTTGTCACTTTTAAAACCCTCCCTTGATATCTCTAATAATGCTGGTTCACTAAGATGAGGAAAGAATATTGAATAAGATCCCCCTGCCAAGAGCCATGGTGGTGCACAGTGGTTAGAATGCAGTATTGCCAGCTGTTCAACAGTTCGATTCTCACTGGCTCAAGGTTGACTCAGCCTTCCATCCTTCTGAGGTCGGTAAAATGAGGACCCACATTGTTGGGGGAAATACGCTGACTCTGTAAACCACTTAGAGAGGGCTGTAAAGCATTGTGAAGTGGTATATAAGTCTAAGGGCTATTGGTATTTCTATCAGTTGCAAAATTCTACAATCTTTCTCTGTGATGGCTCACCTCCTACAGAAGATGCCTTTAGATGTCTGAATCAATACTAGACTAGCTTCAAAGTGTAATGAATTGAACTGAGGATCATAGCTGTTATTGTCTTTAATTGTAAGTTTGTTAACCAGAGTTGCTCAGTACAAGTTAGAGTAAATAAATAAAATACATTTCCTTATCATAATCATTGGTTACCAATGAAGAACTTATTGTTAAGGGTGAGTAGATTATTTATTTATCTTTCCTATTGCAATATAAGGTAGCAGCATTAACACTGGGAAAAAAAGAAATATAGAAAATACAAAAAAATCTACTACTGTGTAAATAAAGTCTTGTGAGAAATTATCATATAAAAAGAATACATCAGATTGCTGTAAAATAAATCATAAAATTCAATGAAGTTTGATCGAATTGTGATTGCTGCTTCTACAATCTCATTACTTTAACTTTAACTTTGTTTTTTTTTTCCTAATGTGGCAATTGAAGAAGTTATATAAAGTTGTGATATTATCTAAAGTTTTTTGTTGTTGCACAACTATAGTTTTGGCTACTATAATTAAATAATCAATTATTTTTATACCAATCAGGAAATTATAACCAAAAATGTTCATAGGTTCTGACTGATTGAGGAGCTTGAGAAAAATGTACTATCTACTTTTAAGATTTGCTACTTTTCCAAGACTGGCATGCAAATAGAATCACTCTAATTCAATATCCATGCAGCCCTCATAACCAAAGTACCAACCATTTTGTCTCATCTGAATAATATTATCATATATGAAAGAAGACTCCACATATAGGATGGTGTGTTTCTGGAGGAAATAAATATAATATATATAATAAATATATATATTGTTGTATTTGTGCTGATAAATAAATAAAGGGAGACTAGTATAGATCTATTTCAAGCTATTTAGCTCTCATCAGCTAGCCATACCCTTACTGGGATTTGAACCTGGGCTATATTACATATTAGGCAGTTGTGTTAACCACTAAGCCACAAGGTTCTCCTCCTTTATCAGCTGAGCCAGGGAAATAGGTATGTATTTAGTGTCACAACCCCTGGTATGCCCAAATACGGGAGGGAGCCTACTGCTTCCTATCTCTGTCTATCGGCTCATCACAATAGACCATCTAGACAGAAACAATATTCTCTTGTGATGAGCCGATAGACAGAGATAGGAAGCAGTAGGCTCCCCCCCATGTAATACAGCCCAGGTTCGAATCCCAGTAAAGGTATGGCTAGCTGATGAGAGCTAAATAGCTTGAAATAGATCTATACTAGTCTCCCTTTATTTATTTATCAGCACAAATACAACACAAATGTAACAAAGACAACAGTAAAAATATTGAGTTTCTGTCTGGATGGTCTCTTGTGACGAGCCGATAGACAGAGATAGGAAGCAGTAGGCTTCCTCCCATATTTGGGCATACCAGGGGTTGTGACACTAAATAAATAAATAAATAAATAAATACATAAATAAATAAATACATACATACATACATACATACATACATACATACATACATACATACTCCCCTTAACTGACCATAGGCTTCAAAAGGGTAAGATCAGAAACACAAACCAGGTGAAAAAGAAGGAATATTTATTGGAGATGTTGAAGCAAGCTAAAGTGCTAAATATTGTTTCTAATATAATCTTCATTTCATTCATTGGCTTGAAAACATTTTTCTACAGTGCAAACAAATTGTGTTAATCAGGCGGAATTTTTCTTATTGAAAATTTGCATAGATTTCAAATGCAGACAATATTTACAATCTAACAGCAACTCATATTTCAATACAAGTACTTCTATTTAAGGTAGCAGGTGCAATCTTGAATGGAGGCATTCAGTGTTTCAGTTTCTTCTAAATTATGATGGTGCCTTGGAAACCAGCTTTCTTAGTAACTGCTCCTAATCTTTAGAACTCCCTCCCAGGAAAGCTTCCCCCTCCCTAGGTTTTAGGACAACTGCTTTGGTCTTACACAGAGGGAAGGTGCTCTGTAGTGTGAAGGTGGAGATGCAAGCACATGACATTTGTATTTTTTGGGTGTTTAGTCCTTTGATTGCTTTATATTTGGAGTTTTCTGGAGTGTTTTTAATGTTTTTATATTGTTGGCCACCTAAAGCATAGGTGGCCACCTAAAGAGCCGAGGTGGCGCAGTGGTTAGAGTGCAGTACTGCAGGCCACTTCAGCTGACTGCTATCTGCAGTTCGGCGGTTCAAATCTTACTGGCTCAAGGTTGACTCAGCCTTCCATCCTTCTGAGGTGAAATGAGGACCCAGACTGTGGTGGCGATATGCTGACTCTGTAAACCGCTTAGAGAGGGCTGAAAGCCCTATGAAGCGGTATATAAGTCTAACTGCTATTGCTATTGCTAAGCAGTGACATAATCCTCTGAAGTCTGCTACCGGTTCAGTGAGTCTGCTACTTATTGTGTACTTTGCACGCATGCGTGCCTGTGGCGTTCCTGTGCAGCGCTAAAAAAGGAACATTTTGAAGCCTTCCGAGTCTGGAAAGGTAAGTAGAACAGCAAGGAGGGGGGGGGGGAAATCTGCTGTGCCACGTGATATAGATTAGGTAGAAAGCAAGAAATCTGACGATTCTAGCTAATATAAATCACGTGTCACAGCTGATTGTCGCCCAGCTGATCGTCGGAAATACTGGTTCACCCAAACTGGTAGCATTTTTTACTACCAGTTTGTGCGAACTGATCTGAACCAGTAGCACTTCAGATTAACAGATTTGGAAGGACCTTGCAGATCATCTAGCCCAATCCCCTGCCCAAGCAGGAGATCCTGCATCTTCCTCTATCTAGGATCAAACTCACAACCACCTGATTGTGAGGCAAGAGCTCCCCCTTTAGGCTACCGCAGCTGGTGGCTTAACCCCTGACCTAAAGCCTATGGAAATGGATGATTTATAAACAGATGTAAGCATGTTTTATCCAGTTGATGAGTCAGACCATCTATGAGTGTCCTAGACAATTGTTTGTATTTTACTTTTGATTTATTTCTTTAAATCAAAGGAACTTGATGGCTTAGCGGTCAAAGATACTGAACGTCTCAGTTGGAAAGCTGACAGCCTGGGTTCAAGACCCAAGCACTGCTATGAGCTTCCATTACTTGCCCCAACTCCTGCCCACCTAGCAATCTGAAATCATGCAAATGTGAGTAGGTAAATAGGTACTGCTTCACTGGAAAGGTAACAGTGTTCAGTGTGCCTTGGTGTACAGTCATGCTGTCCACATGATCATGGAAATGTTCTTGCCTCAGTTAAGAAATGGAGATGAGCACTGCCCCCAAGAGTTGGACACAATTGGACAGGGGAAATCTTTCTCTTTCCCTATTATTTCTTTGGGTTTCCACAATCAGTTGTACTACTTGGCATGTGCTTTTAAAAGTATGCATGTAACTAGATGCCTAAAAGTAATAATGTCTAAAATGCCCTCACTCATGCCCTCGTCCTTTCTCACCTGGACTACTGTAATGCTCTCTACATGGGGCTGTCCTTGAAGAGCACCCGGAGGCTTCAACTGGAGCCTGGTCCAGAATGCGGCTGCATGGGTTATCATGGGGGCACCTAGGTGCTCCCATGTTACACCCCTTTTAGGCGGCCTGCACTGGTTGCTGGTTGTCTTCCGGGTGCGATTCAAGGTACTAATTATGACCTTTAAAGCACTCCATGGCTTAGGCCCAGGACACCTGCGAGACCACCTACTGCCACCGGTAGCCTCCCATCGACCAGTGCGATCCCACAGAGTTGGCCTCCTCAGGTGCTGTAGGCCAGACAGTGTCAGCTAGTGACCCCCAGGGGTCGAGCCTTCTCTGTGGGAGGGCCTTACCTCTGGAATGAGCTGCCCCTGGAGCTTCGTATAACTCCGACCTCCAGTCCTTCCAACACGCCCTAAAAAGTCGGCTTTTCCAGCAAGTGAGCCTGCAAAATAAAAACTATTGATCATTCTTAATTTTATTCAAATGTTTTTTTTAAAAAATGTTATTGTTAATCCTAATTGGGTTTTTTTTGGGATATTCTATTTAATTTTTTTTAACTTTTGTAATATGTGTTTTTTAATGTTGTACACCACCCTGAGTCCTTGGGAGAAGGGCGGCATATAAATCCAATAAACCAAACCAAACCTTAAAATCAAATAGAGATAAACGCATCTAGAAAGGTAAAACAAAAAAGTTATACAAAACAATCCTCAAATGAATAAGTGTCAAGGCATGCAATACTTAATGCATTTTGAGTACTCTGTGTCATGTATGCATACCTAGGAAACTAAACACAGCAACTTCCATGCACAAGAATGCAGGGACAGATGATCATGTGACATTGAAAATGCAAATAGATAAACAGGTACCAGTTCGGTGGGAAGGTAAGAGTGTTCTCTGCACCTCGGTGTAAAGTCATGCTGGCCACATGGCCATGGAAGCATCTTCGGACAATGCTGGCACACTTGGCCAGGAAATGGAAATAAACACATCCCCTCTCCCCAAGTTTTTAGTGAGAGATTAGCTGATTAGTCACTTGTGGGATACTCAACAAATGCTTAGTGAAAGGACAATTACAAATGAAAGATTGG
Source organism: Thamnophis elegans (assembly GCF_009769535.1). Classification (NCBI taxonomy): domain Eukaryota; kingdom Metazoa; phylum Chordata; class Lepidosauria; order Squamata; family Natricidae; genus Thamnophis; species Thamnophis elegans. Next base: position 98,948,844 of record NC_045541.1, on the reverse strand, counting down.
ATAGATTGTATTTGCCATCCTATTTGGATCTAGGCTATCTTTTCAGGGAGATATGGAACACAGGTAGCCCTCAACTTACAACCACAACTCAGCCCAAAATTTCTGTTGCTAAGTGAAATACCTGTACACTAAAGCCATCACAAATATGAACCAGTTGCCAAGCATCCAAATTTTGATCACGTGACCCTGGGGATGCTACAATGGTCATAAGTGTAAAAAATGCTCATAACTCACTTTTTTTCAGTCTCCTTGTAACTTTGGATGGTCACTAAATGAATGACTGTAAGTCAAAGACTATCTGTAATTGTCATGTTCAATGTACAGACTGCATATGCTGCTCTCAGGACCAGAAGAATGTTTCTAAACAAACCACTCTTTTTTAAAAGAAAAGAAATATAAAATAAAAGCAAAACAGAATAGAATAGAATAACAGAGTTGGAAGGGACCTTGGAGGTCTTCTAGTCGAACCCCCTGCCTGGACAGGAAACCCTTCAGACAAATGGTTATCCAACATCTTCTTAAAAACTTCCAGTGTTGGAGCATTCACAACTTCTGGAGGCAAGTTGTTCCAAAAACCAAATGAAAGCCTAGAATTTTAAAAGGGTAGTCATAGTTCACATATACACTTATTTCATTGGTAAAACTCAGAAGGATGGTTTGTTAGCACAATGTTCTGGCACAGTCAAGGTATCTGGTGAATCACAACCAGGACTTCTTTCAAAGTGTACAACATTTTAGGTCAGACTATCACAGACATATCCTCATCATTTGAGGGAGTCCAGGATCTTATTCAGGTATTATTTTCAGCAAAATGTTCAGTGTATAAGCACCCCGTTTAGTCCTGTCTTCATGCCAAAATGAGTGAAATTGCCTCAAGGTCTTACAAGACCATATATACACCATACATTTTACACCATAAATGCTGACATTCTTTCCGCATACAGAGGCACAGAACGCATAAGGACAATAATTGGGGTTTATCCAAAATACTCCCACATTCAGCATTCTAGCTGACCAGAGCTCATAAAATGTCTCCACCCAAACATTCCTAGTACTCTTTAAATTGAACTGTTGAAAGTTGTTTAAAATGGACAACTTGGAAAAAGAAGACTATTTCCCAATAGACTACCACAGATAATAAAAACAATAACAACCTTGTATACTGCCCAACTTGGTTACCTCCACAAAGGAGGTAATGTTCCTGTAGACTTGATGGCTAAAGACTTGCACCAAGAAACTTGGCCAAGACTTCAGAGCTAGATCCTTGCTCCCTGAAACTGATGTCATAAATTTTTTATCCTCCTCCAGCTCATCTTCCTTCGGACTTGACAGAAGTATTCAGGGTATGCTGAAAAAGTTATTTCTTTCTTTCTTTTCTACTCACTAACTACTTTCACATGGAAAGTTACAAAATCACTACAAGGTTTAGATGACTATGGGCAGAACCTACTATAAAATTACCCAATCTGAAAATTTTGGGCTATGCTGGAAATTCACTTTTAGCTACAAAAAAGTTAAAAACAAATTCCTTTTAACTATAGCCTTGTCCTGGAGCAACTGTTACCTTACAAGGAAAGTAACAAGAATTACAATGTTTACAAGAAAATGAGTTCTGTAGAACTCATTAATCTTTTAATGAAGACCACAAAATAGAAATGAATCAGCAGAATGATGTAGCCACTAAAGGGACTGATGCAGTTCTAGGTCCATTAGCAAAACTGCAATGGCCCAATTATCATCATGCCAAAAGTTTATTCTGGATTTTTGTTCAGCTCTTTTTCCCCAGTTTCTTGTGGGTTATTTTTTAAAATTAAAAAAATAGTGAAATTCTCCTGGATAAGTTGTAGAGTTATTTCATTTACTGGTTATAAAGAATTACGTAAGTAATTCTGATTTAGGATCATTCTGTTTGACTTAGACTGACTTCAGTCAGGATAATATATACAGATAATTCACAAGAAAAATATTGATCAACTAGAGCAAATCTACAGAGTGAGAAGGTTCGTAAGTGAGTTGCAGAAGAAGCATTTAAGAAGAGATAGTAAAACTAACTTTAAATATCTGGAAGTCTGTTACGTGAATGATGGAACTAATATATGTTTATGTGCACTAGATGATTGCATCAAAACTGATAGGTTAGGATAAGGAAGATTTTTTAAAAAATTAAATGCTCAAAAAAACTTTCGGATGGTACATAGTACTTTGGAAAGTAGAGGATTTCTTTGTTAGAAATTTCTAAACAGAGGCTAACTGACTGGCCACCTCTTAGGATTTTCTACTGAGGATTTCCTGCACTGGCAGGGATTTGGGCTAGTTTGCATTGGCTATTTCTTTCAGCTCTGCAAGTCTATTATTCTATCTCCTTTTTTACGTATTAATCTCACTGTATATGAAGATCAATATTGATGTACACTGAATATAAATTTAACAGATCTTGACAGAGGTTGGCATGTGTAAATAAGGTCACTTGATTGTCCACATACCCATAATATCCATGCTGCTATTCAATCTATTTTGGCAGCTTTGCAGGGGCTGCACTCAATGTTGGTTGAGATGTATCCCACAGCTTTTCCAGGTGTTAAATTCTGAATCTGATAAAGCTGCATACCAAACTTGTAAAATTCGGCTCAATAACTTGCTTGCATATTTTATTTTTCATTAAGTGTCCATGGTACAAATAAAAAATGATTAGTATGATGCAACTGCTAATGGAAAGTAAAACAAAAAATATTGTGCAAATTTGAGGCTCTTCTTGCGTTCTTTCAAGTTTAAAAGGAGTCTGGGATGTGAAGGGGTTTCTGGGAGAACAGAAGCAACAGGTGCTTACTTAGACACTCAGAATGGCCTCCTTGAGTAACAAAAGAATCAGGACTAACAAGTTACAGAACACTAATTATAGCCAAACACTTTCTTTGGTGCTTCTGGCAATAGCTTCCTTCATTTCACAGTTTAATCCCATTACTTACAGCTGACAGCAGTCTCTCTCTCTCTCTCTCTCTCTCTCTCACACACACACACACACACACACAGGGAGGGAGGGAGGGAGGGAGGGAGGGAGGGAGGGAGAGAGAGAGAGAGAGAGAGAGAGAGAGAGAGAGAGAGAGAGAGAGAGAGAGAGAGAGAGAGAGAGAGAGAGAGAACGCCAAAAAGTTTAATGACAATTCTCAGCTTCCTATATTAGCCTGTAAAGTATTTTCTTTTACATCTAATCATGTGCATAAGTTGATTTCAATAACAGGTCTTTCTCTTAGCATGACTCTAATGTACAAATTGTTTTTCCCCTTGACATTCATAAGAGTGAGAGAGTCTTTCTTTCTTTCTTTCTTTCTTTCTTTCTTTCTTTGTTTCTTTCTTTCTTTCTTTCTTCTTCTCCTTCTCCTTCTGGAATCTGATGTTTCAAAAGAATCCAATGTTGAAATGTCTCACATCATTGTAGAGGAAGTAGTGATGTAATCAGGCCTAATACTTAAAATAGATGTAAGGAAGCAACAGCCTTATTCCTCAAAGAAAATGGAGATCATGTGTTAGCACTCAAATTCATATGACTTACTGATAAAGTGCTAGAGTGTCTGCATTCCTCTACCAGCGGTTCTCTCACATGCATGGGGGGAGGGGAAGGCTCACTTGCACTTGCTGCTTCCTTCAAAGACTCTGCTTCTTTCCCTCCTCACATAAACCTGTCAGTTTCCCTTCAGACAATTACATTTCCTACAAAAACACAAAGAAAAATACCTATCTTTCAGATGACAATTTATATTGTGGAGGAATTTGTATCTCTAGATGAGGCTGAAATTATTCTTAGATTCCACTAAAACAGCAACCACCTCAAACCAGGTTAAGACTTGAACATTCTCACTGCAATTATTTCATCTGTTACTGAATTTGCATACAGGAAGTTATATTTATGGTTTTATTATATATTGTTTTAGTAGAAAAGTACTTTAGTGTAATTAATATAAGACCTGTGCTGCAGAAGTCTAGATGACCACTATATGACAAAAGCTGAATGGAGGCAAGTTAATTCTTTGCTGCCCTTAGTGGTGACCCAACATTTTGCAGTCCAGGTTTGATAACTCTACATAGCAATTTTGACTGAATCCAAATATCTACATTTTAAAAGAATGTTTAAAGCTATGCTACAATAGCCCCCACCCCACCCCTCTCTCCCTCCCTCTCCCTCCCTCTTGAAGCTTCCCATTGAAATTTAACTAGAAAAGTCAATATCAAAAAGAAGTTAGTAGCAAAATATATGGGTTATTTTCTGCTGTATGTGTTCACCTGTTTTTGCACCCCCGTCCACAAAGATTAATGGATGGTATTTTGAAAATAGGAGAAATATCTGTAGTTCTGAAAATAGTTTATCTTCTAAAACTCTTTGAATTAGAGAGATCTTCCGAACAAGCGTAATGGGACAATAATTGCTAGTTGTCTCTTGCAGTCATAGGCAATAATAGGCCCACCTCAGTATTGAAGGAAAAAGTTCTACATCTCCCTTGTTTTAGGGACCTACTATATTACTTGGTTGCTTTAATTTGCTGAATATATTTCTACTTTAATATCTTACTACATGATTCTTGTATTGCTACTACGTCATTATCTAGTTTCCTTCTTTCTTTGTTTATTTAGGCAGACAAAACATGAAGTATATTCAGAATTGCATCAATGCCGATCGTGTTCAGGTGGTGTTCCATGTACTTTCTAACTGTCCTTCCCCCAGTTAGACAAACACCAGTGCTCCCATCTCTATTCTGTAAAGTCTCTTCCAGGAAATTGGGAAGCTTATTATTATGGTGCATCACACAGTCAGTCAGATGTTCAGATTTGGTTTGGCATTTTTGTCTTTTCCAAGGACCTGGGATACAGAGGTCAGGATGTTTGATGGTGTTACAAATACCATCACAGGATGAACACTGTTCTGAATAAAGCTACCTTTTGCAATTGTCTGATGGCGAATTTGTCAATGCCCATGATCTTTAGATGGTGCTCCAGTTATTTTGGAATTGCATCCAAGACCCCTGTTACTATTGGTATTTTGCTTGCTTTTACCCCAGTCATTCTATTGCTATTTGTAGGTCTTTGTATTTTGTTATCTTCTCTAGTTCTTTCTCTCCCATTCTGTGGTCTCCAACTACTGCCACATCCACTGTATGGACTTTTTTGTCTTTTTTTATCAACAATTGTTAACTCTAGGGTGTATCTGGGGCAGGTATCTCTCTGTTTGAATTCTAAAGTCTCAGAGCAATTTAACTTCTTATTTTTTTCTATGACTTTCTCTATTTTATGATGTACCCCCTCCCCAGTTCTTGCTTGCAAGCAAATTATGTTTCTTGCAAATTTTCAAGTGCACTATTGTTGCTACTTTGTCATGCTGTTGCTTTTAGTAAGTTTGTGTGATCTTCTTGCAGCGGCTTACCAGGTGGTCCACTGTTTCTTCAGCTTCTTTGAATAAGTGGCACTTACTGTCTGTTGCTGTCTTCTCAGTTCTAGCTTTGTATGGATTTGTTCTTAAAGCTTGATCTATTATTATTATTATACAATTGTATCACAGCGGCCAGTTGTTTCGCCGGATTTGGCATTGATTATTATTATTAAAATACATTCTGCAGTAAATATTGATTTACAAATTAATTTAATCCACAACTTCAGTTCCATTTATTAGAAGGAACTGGGATGACTAAAGTATAAGATGATCAGGCAAGTCTGTGTTTTGTTCTATATTAAACCCACAAAGAAATAAAATCATAATTCTGTTGTTCTATCATGACAAGGTATGTGCAGGATAATTACTTTATCTAAACTTGAAAATTTAGATGCTGTTTCAATTATATCTATTTGTACTTAATGGGAATAAGTCACCTGGTCACAGGTGGGACCCATAAAGAAACACGTGTAAAATTTCAGTGTTAGATGAATGAGATTGTAGGAATGAGGGCAGAAAAAAAAGGGGGGTGCGAGACACTGATGATATTGGGAACACAATCTAGTAAGCAGTGATGGGCTTGGATGCAATGTATAACTATAGCTATAAAGCTGAAATTCTGCTACATTAAATATCTGTACTGCAAGTCCACACTTTTCTGGAAATTAAATTAATAAACTGCTTTCCCCCCAAATTAATTGCAACTTTGTAGATAACGTTTTGGACCAGTTTGCTGGACTCCTGATGGATTAGTTTTAGGTAACTTCCCACACATGGATTGGGTTGTGCGTGAGTAAATGAGACCAAGCAAAAAAAGAACCAGAACTGTAATTTCTTTCTGACTATAATTAGCTGTATTTCCTTTTGTAATCTCAAAACCCTAAGAAGTGTGCAACCCTGTCATTGGAGCAATAGGATAATTATTATAGTGCAAACTGTTAAAAGTAAAAATGTCCTTCATTTTTCTTTGATGTCTAAGGAAGAATAATTAATTCAAAGACATACAAAAATTAGGGGAAATTAAAATACTAAACAAATGCAGTCTAGTCTTGTTGAGATACAGTGAGCCTTTTATAGACACTTCCTAGCCTCCCAACCACAATGGAGTCCCTGAAGCTTTTCAGATTTACTCTACAGGGTAGTGAGTTTATCCTAGAATACAGCAGCATAATTAAACCAGCCAATTAAAACAGATCTGACTTTAAAGCTCTCTCTCTCTCTCTCTCTCTCTCTCTCTCTCTCCCCCTCCCTCCCATGTCACTTTTGAAATAAGGAACATAAAAGTAGCATAAACTCACTCCTTCATAAAACAGATCCTAAACGTCAAATCATGCTACAATACTTCTGCTTTTATACGATATGTAGGAAGAAGTGATAGATACCAGAGATCTATTCTGAATTTTAATAGAAACTCCAGATGATTTTGTATGTGCATGTAAAAGACGGGGGGAGCATCCACAGAAGAAACAAGGGAAGGTAAATGATGAAACTAGCATTGTGCTGATGCGATATAAGAAGCACCCCTTTTGTACACATATTGTGATGTTGCAGGCAAAAGGACTGGATTCTGCCTCTATTTTTTTCAGTACCAGAGCTAAGTTGAGTCATTTTAGACAAAAGGTATTCTGAGCATCTTATTTTTGTTAATTCAAATAATAAAAGCCATGTTGTTGGTGCTATTACTAAACAATTGAGAGACAGAGTGCCCTGGTATTCTCTTGCATTCTGTATAGAGACTTATTACTCAATCTGCATTCTGCCAATTCCATTTGCTAACACAATTCTTATGATATTTGTTCATCGTTTCAAAAAACCAATTGCATGAAAGCAAATGTCATAACAAAAAGACATATTCAAACATTTGTTTCTTATTAGTACTGATTTGGCAAATCCCTAGGACATTTTTTTATTAAAGATAGCTGATAACCCGATGTTGTCCAGGCATTTATTTATAGGGGGAAAATGTTGGGACCAAATGTTATTTCTAATGTTGGATTTTCCTCCTTACAAGAGAGAGCCCCTTCTGGAGTACTGTGAAGCCGTTACCATAGCAACTCCACTGCACTGTACAGTAGAATCTATTTTACAGCAGTACAGTTGAAGCCATTTGAAGGCACAACAGGCTTTATGGTAACAGAACACACACACTGAAGAGTGTTATGGGTGTCTTCCACCCACAGTATTTGTTTCCAAACAGTAAGCCATCTGTGTTCCATGTTTGGTTGAAATTACTTAAGGTGTTCCAGAGTTTTGCTGGAACATATACAAACACACAAACAAATAGCTATTTTTATATAGATAGATTTGATTTTGGATCAACTTACTTTCATTATTTGAACCACAATAGAAGATGACAGTACAGGGTGCTGTTAAATAGAATGGCATTTTAGTTCTATTTCTCATTTTTAAATTTTTTAAATCCATGTTATCTCACACCTAAATCAACTTAAAGTTAATTTAAGTTGCCTTTTTAAAAAAGTTTTGATTTTGTTGATATTTCTTGTAATATACAGTATATGCCCTTTCATATCTATTTTGTAGGAATTTTATCTACTATAGACTATATACAGGTAATTCTCCACTTACAACCATTCGTTTAATGACTGTTTGAAGTTACCATGACACTGAAAAAGTGAATTACAACCATTTTTTACACTTATGACTATTAAAACATCTCTATGGTAACGTGATAAAAATTCAGCTGCAGTGTATTTATGTTGATTGCAGTATCCCAGGCATGTGATCACCTTTTGCAATCTTCTATCAAGCAAAGTCAGAGGGAAGCCAGATTCACTGAATAACTGGAGTGACTCACTTAACAACTGTGTCAAGAAAGATCATAAAATGGGGCAAAACTCACTTAGTAATGATCTTGTTTAGCAACAGAAATTTGGGGCTCAATGATGATTGTATATTGCAAGATCATATGATGTGGAAAGACCTGGTCCATTGAGACACCAAGAATCAGACACAACTAAATGGATATCATCTTCTTCTTCTTCTTCTTCTTCTTCTTCTTCTTCTTCTTCTTCTTCTTCATCATCATCATCATCATCATCATCATCATCATCATCATCATCATCATGTGGTCATAAGTCAAGGATTACTTGTAGATATATTTACTCTGTAGAGTCTTCTTATAATTCTCTGCATTTTTAAACTGGAGAACCACATCACTTGTGCCCAATATTATGAGACTGAAACTAATATTGTCATGACAAGTAGATGGCAGCAAAAAGGTAGAGAAAAACCCTTTGGTGCCATCTAGTGGTGGCTGACATTTCTTCAAACCAAATCAGGTGGCCATATATATCAAAATAGGAGGTAAAGCAAAGTTAAAAGGGTAATTTTATTCTCTGTTCAAAAGGGAAAAGTTAACTGAATCCAAATGAATTTGAGGATTGAATTGATCTGCCCCTTAACTTAATTTTCAAGTGAAAAATTATCTCTGCAAAAGCCAGAAAGAACCTTATAAATCATTCTGATCTTGTAATGTGTTTTCTAGTATTGATATATATCTGGAGTTCCTTTCCAGAGTCTCCATACTATGGATTTTCTTCTTGCACATCCACTTTTCTTATGAAGACCTTGGGTGAGCCTTCAATCCAAGAAAAATAAACCCTGTTACACTGATCACATTCCACCATTGTTTATCATCCACTTCTTGAACATCCAGCTGGCTTGATTTCCATTCTTTCCCACTCTATTCATTTCTCAATGCTTGGAATGTAAGCTGTTTGTGGTACAGATAGCCTTTTCTTTATGCTTTTGCTAAAGCTTTGTGCTATTGATCATAATCACCAACAAAAGGTTGCAGATCATTTGTAAAATGATCTGCCTGAAAATAGTCCTGGTTCCAATTCCTAACATCTTCCATTTTAGGATTGGAAATGTCACTATCTCTCAGGAAATGCTGGACCTGTAGATAGCTGCCCCATCGGTGTGGGGGAAGGAGCCCAGCCTTTCAGGAAGATCGTTTCAATACTGGATGACTAATATAACCCCTCAACCATTAGCCAGGATGTAATATAAATTGTTTAGTTCAGGCTTTGTACAGCCACATATTTGTGCATCCATGTTGACCCTGCATCTTGATTGGTCCTATCATCTTTAGTCTTGCTCCTCACATCCATCTGGTTTGCACTTTGCTTTCGATTAAGTTTGCAGTCATGATTACTGTTTGTCTTATGGCTTCTAGTTCTATTAACTTGCTTCATCTCTCTTCGGCTGACATTCAATCTCTGACATCAACTAAAACCTGGAAGAGTTCCTGCCAATTAGTGTAGGTGACCATTAAGTCTGATGGTTGAGTGAGTTGACTCGAGAGAAGAAAATTTCCTATGTATTTAAAACCATGTTCTCGTAGAATTAAAAATGTACTGGTATTGCATTCACTGTTATAATTCAGCATACAGCATTCTAGTATTATTTTGTGAGGTGGAAGAGACATCTGTCAAAAAAATGTAAAAAGCAAAAACTCTTAGAAACTCCTTGCCATGAACTACAGAGATTAATGGTCTGACATAGTATAAGTCAGTGGTGCTTGAACAGTTCCTTAACACAGACCACTGCATCATCATTAAAAGCTTTTGTGGACCACCATGTAAGCAGGTCATTTTAAACACTCTCTTTCTCTTGAACATACCAGATAAAAGGCTACTGAGGTAATCTGGATTTCTATATTCTATCAGTTAAATGTACAAAAAATATCAGGTCACTTCAGTGTGAGCGGCAAATGTACTACTATTTAAATTCAGCAAGTGGATATTTGTAAAAAGAAATTAAATTGCAAGCAATGGCATAAGATTGAACTTCATACACAAGCAATAACAGGATTACATTACTATTGTATTATCTCTTCCCAATCCAACAGTCCATACTCATTGAAGTATTTTTGAGATCCACTACCTCTTTACAGACCATATGTGGGAACCATTGGTCTACTTATTTCTTATGCTGTGATTGTAGTTATTAGAGTAAATTATATTCTTGAGGTTAAAGCTAAACCCCAACAGACTGTTTGTACTATTTATGAATGGCATGTACTGAATTTCTTTTTGATTATGGCGTTCAGTTAATAATTTCAATTCTTTAGAGTTATAGTTACTTTCAATGCCATTTCTCTGGAATGAATTAATAAGCATCTCTCTAACCTAAACCTATAATTTGCACACTATCTCTAAGCGTATACTAAAGTGGCTTTTAATATAATAATATGGAACTGTTTATGGTAAAACATATTATATATACCTACCAACAATTAATGATATTAGTACCTTCAAAGCCCAAGGTAAAAATACCCACAAATGCAATGGCTTAGGCACATGCTTCTGCTGTTTTGCTCTGATGTGTCCAAAGATTACAACTGTTCATTGTGCAAATCATGAGAGCAATAGCAATAGCACTTAGACTTACTGTATATACCACTTCACAGTACTTTTACAGCCCTCTCTAAGGGGTTTACAGAGTCAGCATATTGCCCCCAACAATCTGGGTCCTCATTTTACCCACCTCGGAAGGATGGAAGGCTGAGTCAACCTTGAGCCAGTGAGATTTGAACTGCCGAACTGCAGCTAGCAGTCAGCTGAAGTAATCTGCAGTACTGCACTCTAACCACTGCATCACCTTGGCTCTATACATCATGATATCCCCTGTGACATGTTATGAAAGCAAAAGTTGGAATTTAAAAAAATAAAATAGGAAGAATATGGACATCTTTGAATTTTGGTGCAGAAGACTCCTGAGAATCATGTAGAGAGTTGAGAAAACAAACAGAAAGATTATCAAACAACTCAGAGTTCATTTGTCCGGTTAAAATTATCTTATTTCAGACATATTATGTGAAGACACAGCTCACTGGAAATGGCTCTAATGCTGAGAAAAATGAAAGGAAAGAGGATGACTAACAGCAAGATGAATGGAATCACTTATAGTGATGTTGTATGCACTACTGGGAGAATAGGTTAGGGATAGACTGTCATGGAGAAAATATAGTTACTAGGAGTAAAAAAGCAACATGCTATCAATCAATTCAAACAACTGAATTTCTTTTTAAAATAAAAAAGTTATTCTCTGAAAATTTTAGCATTTGGGTACAATCTAATTTGAATGTTGTGAGGCATCCAGCAGGAGGGGAGTGGGGAAGGGAATGGGGAAATAAGCCCTGTGATGATATTGCAAGGTAAACAATGTGACTTAGGAAATTGTGTCTAGTGTCAGGTATCAAGTATGAAAGCCTATGTCACAACATTGTGACACCCTTTCCCTCATTTCATTGTGTGGCAGTTTGTATCAGAGCAGCCTAATTTCATTTTCTGTCTCAGATGAAAAATATACTACTTGTCAAATGTTTAGCACAACTCTCCATTTTATGCTAATTTAAGCCCATGCTAATATTGTACCCATAAAAAGGAACTTAATACTTCCTCTCACTTTTTAATCAGATATACACACAAATCATGTACATGCAAAGGGAGGAAGAATTTCACCTCGCATGAAGGATTAAGTCCTTTCACATTCTACTCCTCCCTTATACCATGGACACTCCATGCATACATCTTACGGGGGGGGGGGATAACCAATGATGTATAACCGCAAATTATGAATTTAATGTTTTGTCCAAACCTGTTACTGGAATTCAGTTTCTTGTCTTGCATATCATCCATTTTCCCTCCCTCCCTTCCATCCATCTTTTCAGTTTATCATCTTACCTGATGAAGAATTATTGAACTCTCTACAGCTTGAATACTATTACAAATTCCTGAGTTGGGAATAATCAAGAAATTGCATTCATGTGGCCTTTGGATTGTTTTTAGCATTTGTACAACGTGTGACATAGAATTAGGACATGAGAGCTTACAAGTTAGAGACATCATCTATAGATGATGTTAAATACTCCTTAAAACAAGTTCCCTGCTGCTCATAATATTTAATTGTCTCTATAAACAGAAGAAAGGTGGGGGTGGGGACCCAACCATAAGCTCTGCACATTTCACTCATTCAGGAAGCTGGAGCAAATTGTTCATCTCTCCACACCAAAGAGAGGAGTAAATAGGCAGCAGCAACAGCAGTGAGGTTCCCCCAAAATCTTGCCCAGAAGAGCAAGGCAACTGAAATTGAGTAACTTTGAATAGTGAGATATGTGATACATTAGTTTCATAATAAATAAAGTAATAATAAATAAAGTAATTCATGACTTGTATTTTCACATAAAGTTCACTATGTAATAAACTGAGTTGTTACTTTACAAGTACAGGTACACATGACCTTCTCTTATATGAAAAGTTTTCTTTCAACGGAGGCAAGGAACTATTTACACTGATTCACACCATCATCATTACTGCTCATATGTTTGAGCAGAATATTGTAATAAGTTCTTCCCTTAATTGTGAATTATGTAGATTCAAGGTTTCTATGATCATGGATTATGCATTGGGAAAAGGAAAGGAAAGGGAGAAGAAAGGGAAGGGAGAGCGGGAGGAGAGAGAAGGGAAAGAAAGGAGAGGAAATATCCCATATAATTTAAATTTTGTTCTGAAAACATCAAAAAAGAGACAAACAGACCTAAATACATCCTTTCTCATCAACAGCTATTAACCAATCGCGAGATAAGGAGAAACCAGGAGGAAGAGGAGGAGGAGGAGGAGGAGGAGGAAGAAGAAGAAAACAACAACAACAACAACAACAACAAAAGAACAACAAGAACCAACAACAACAGGGGCTCTCACAAAACCTATCAAGAAAAAAAATAACCCAAGCAGGTTAGTAGAACAGCTACCACTTAAAAAACAACCATCAGCCTCCTCTATTCATTAATAGTTATCTAGCCTGGTAATGAAACTCTTGCAAGAAAAAGAACCAAGTTCAGACAACATCAAGAATCCAACAATTCAACCCTGAGCTGTGTATATTCAATAAATAAATTAATGTATCAGGCTGATAAATAACCACAATCAGAATTTGACTTGATAATTCAATGTAGATAGCAAGTAAAATACAAAATATATTTCAAACGATATATAAAGCTATAAAAAACCATAACATAAGCATAAGTCAGCAGGAGATGTATATGTATACTTCATTGCTAAAATTAAATTAGTCATTAGTTATTAAAATTAGCAATGAAATATGCAAAATCCATATATCATTGATATGTTGATACAACATATATGAAAGTGACACCTATACAGCCCTAGATCAAACCCTTAATTTATTCTAAAATATTTTATAATCATGATATCTCAACATACATAGGGAAAAAAAATATTGTACTGACTACCTCAAAACTTTAATTCTAGAATTTAAATAAATATCTGGTAAACAAAGAATCCAGAGCTAACACAGTATAGATTCTTTAAAATTTGTAGCCCTTTTTCTTTCAGCTTAGCTAAATTTATTGCTGTTTCTAAGCCAAGTGAAATGCCCTCCACTTGGTTTAGTTGCTGCATTGATTTGCAATTGAATTCCATTGACCTTCATAAATGAAACAGCATGTCTATAATGGAGGTACATCTGATGCATATTACGAATATGTAGAACACAGCAAATTTTTCTTTGTTGGAGGGTAACAAATACAGCATTTTAGTAATTTCAAAGAGGAATTTTTAAAATTTACTCTGCAGGGCTCTCTAAATTAAACATCAGATGGGAGAGTTGTTTTTATGATCTTCATCAGCCTAGAAAATTGTTTTATTGTGTTACAAGTTAACTCTAGAAGAATGCTCAACAGTCCATTCACTTTAATATTCTTTCCTACTTGTTGCAAACAGATTGCACATGCTACAAAACCTACAAACGCATGGGAATAGAACAGCATTCTTCCTCAAAGCTTTTTTTTTTAAAAAAAAATCTAGTTTAAGCTTGTTGCTATAACATATTCATTCAGTAATGCAAACTGATGAAGCATAGGAGAATCAGACAAATGTTAAAATTGAGTTTTATTTCTCAAGTTATTTAAGAGAAGAATGACTGAGATGAAAATTAGAACCTCCTATCAGGGTGTTTATTCTTATGAGTAAGTATAACTTATCTGGTGTATGTATGTATGTATGTATGTATGTATGTATGTATGTATGTATGTATATGTGTGTATGTATGCATGTGTGTATATGCGTATGCGTATGCGTATGTGTATGTGTATGTGTATGTATATGTATCCATCCATCCATCCAGATCTAATACATTGTGTACCCGTTAAAATAATTTCCAAGACTTTAAAGAAACTCCAATGTTAATGGTAGAGTTCAGATGCTCACTAGTAACACAGGTGTGATTTTAAAAGTTTATATTTGTGAAGTTTGAACAGATTGACATGAACCTTACTGAAGAAGTCTCTCTTGTCAACTTGTACAAGAGCTGTTAAAATATTGCCTTCCATATACAATACCTTTGCTTCCATGCATATAAATCCCATTTGTTCAAGAGGGGGACCCAAACTTTGCTAAAAAACCTCAGGTAAATGTCATGTATGTGTCTCTCATAAATTTCCCCCTCCCCCCAAGTGAAGATAAAAGCAATCCTTCAAGACATAGGTTAAAAATGATGAAATAAAAGGTGGAAACTATTTTACCAAGATGGAACAAACCTAATTTTCAACAACTTTTTTTTCAGATTTGTTTCAAAGTTACATCCATCCACAAACACACACACCAAGATCTTCAAATCAAACAAAACCCACTAGCCTGGGGCTGCTTTTTCCACCCCTCTCATGTCAGGAGAACCTTGTACCCTACAAATAATGTAACAGAGATTCCATTCAAAGAAGCTGTGTACTCTTCTGCTTACATGGAACATCTGGTTCTGATTCAATCACTTTCATTGAGAAAAGTGCAGTTTAAAAGAAGGGCTGTAGCAAAAAATGTGGCGGCCCCCTACAAGAGAATTTATGGGACACTTTTCAAGACATCAAACCATTTGAAGAGTTTATTTACAGGGATGTCTGTAGTGATCATTTGTTTTCTAATGAGATATCATACAATAAAGATATACTTTCCAATAGTATTTATGTATTATGATAATACAATTGTGTAGTGTACAGAACAAAGCTTTTTTTAAAAAGTGACAAATGACCCAACAGAACTGCCTTGGTCTTTTGCCCTAAGACTATTTAACAATGAGCTAACTGCAGGGCTATATTTCAGATTAATCTGAGTAAACCAGTCTGTTTTCCTGAAATATCAAAAAACTTAGAAATCCCATTTGGTATTTGTAATCCCAAAGGTACTTTTTTCAAGAGGCAACTGGACTTTCTGGGGTTTCTTTGAAGACTTTTCACATCTTATCCAAGAAGCTTCTCCAGCATGGCTGGATGGTGGGGAATGGAAGGATTTATACTCCTTGCAGACAGATGGTCATTTTCATTCTTTTAGAGAGTCATTGAGGCCACCTGGAGGTTTATCTGATTCACCAGGGTCACCTGAGTAGTGCAAATGGGCATGTGGGGCCTTCTTGGAACTCATGAAAGTCCATTTTGTAGACCGGAGATAAATGATGTCATAAGCTGGGTTGAAAGAGGGGTCAAAGAGGCCATCTATATCGAAATTAAACAGCCCTCTCTCAACAGAGGGAGAGGGATATGACATTATCTATCTTCAATCTACAAGGAAGAAAAAACAAAGTCCAGTTGCCTCTTGAAAAAGCACCTTTGGGACAACCATGACCTAGATGACTGAGAAGCTCCATAAATATTTGTAATGGTACCATCAGGAGTATAATAGATCTGTATACTACTAAAATTCTCATTGTCATGACTTTTAAGTGGGCAAAATGGTGTATCGTGGGTCAGCAATTTTTGAACTGAGGTACCTAAATGGATTAATTTACAGAATGTGTCCAAACATCTACAGCCTATGATTCCTGAGGGAATGAAATTTGAAGAAGTTGTGGCTGTTTCAATGCTATTGGCTGCTGCTGAGTTATTGGATTGCTGTTGTGATCACATGATCTTCCTTTTCACATAACAGTTTCTCAGCCAATTCTTTCATTTAACCGCCTGCTGGGAAGGAAAGGAGGAAGAAGGAAAGAGGAAGAGGAAAGAAAGGAAGATTTCTGATGCTCCCTGCCAGATTCCCAGTGAGGAAGATGGTATGAAGTTGCTCCTATTTACACTGCCTTTTTTGTCCACTCTTGGCCATTCTGTTTCTCTATTTAGGTAAAGAAGTGATGACCCAATGTGGGATGAATTGTCTAGTTTCCTTTGATGATCCCCAGATAACTATATACTATCTTATTTTGTAGCAGTTGCAGCAACAATGGTTATCTGGAAGCCCTCATCTTATATCACAGATCTGGATTTTTTTTCTTGCATTTGGATTTTGTTGATTTCTGTCATTTTTCATATGTTATTCTATGTTGTATACAGGAGCATAGGAATCTATGAAAGAGACCATTGATCTATCTAATTCACTGTGACTAGTAACAGATTGCCAAAGTTTCAAAATGCATTCGCGGGGAAGGGGTGCAACCTGAGGTTTTCTGCAGAGATATTTTTTCTTAGAAAATCAAAAGAATAAGGACTAGCTCCTTTAAAACATGAACATTGGAAATGTGGCAAAATGCTTGAGGCATCAAACTGTCTCTGGCACAGCTACCATTAAGCCATGACAAATAAACAAAGGCTTATTTGAAGAAAAAATTAGTTTTTAATGAAATGATGTAACTGAAAAATCCAGCAAAACTTATAAATACCCTTTCTAAAAAATACTGTAATTAAAGATACTGTTGAAAGATCAAAACATTTTCTCTTACTCATGCAAAGAAAGAAAGAGAGACATTGTGTATGCGCTGGCTCTCTTTCAATATAATAGAATATAAAGGCAAAAAGAAAAACCAACTGAGAAGCAATACTCTGTCTAAACTATCTTCATGAATGTTCAAGGAATATTCAGGAATTCCCTAATTCCATAAGTCAATCAGGACAGGACAATTTACTAGGGCCATATCTCTAAGAAATGGGAAAATCATCAACAGTCCAAACTTCATAAGACAACGGTCTGATCATGTCAATAGTATTAAAGTAGAAAAATCAGAGCACTGTGCAACTTCCCTTTCAGTCATGCAATCTAGAAAAAATATATGTTCTGCAAAGTATATTGGGAAGATAAGGTAACAAGAGTTTCCTAGTTGTCATAACATTTCCAAGTGAAGCCCTTGGAAATGCTCACAAATGCATTGCAATGAATTTAATTAAGCTCATTGGGATTTGTAAAATCCCCCACAGCCAATGTAGATTTTGGAGGAAATGAAATGCAAAATGGAGCATTGTTGGAGTATCATTAGATAAGCTTCAGGCGGGCAATCTAGTATTTGTTCAAACTCAAATATGCTCGAATATGTGTGCTACAATGGTTGTCAATCTTGTCTTTATACAGACTACAGGACAAAAAGAAAAAAGAAAGAAAGAAAGGGGGGGAGGCAGCATGGAGACTACTAGCAAGGAAACTGAGTGTATGACTTAGAAGGAGGGAGGAATAGAAAATCCCCCAATTTTTTTTTAAACAGCCATATGGAATCCCCACTCAGATGCCTTTAAAACAACCACAAACATTCTTGCTGCCTAAAGCTGCAAATGTCGTGAAACAATTACTGTGCTAGGGGACTTCAAAGGTTCACTGAGAGCAGCAGATTTATTTTTCAATCAAACACAGGAATGGTCTTTTTTTTTTCTCAATGAAACTGCAGCCAGGCTTCCTTGATTTTAAAAAACTGTGTTCCGCTTCAGTTGACCATTCTATAACCCTGAGAGAAGCTCAGAAACTTCAAAACAAAAACTGTGAGTCATTTTGAAGGGGAAAGACATATTCATAAATTCCATGAAAGTTTGAAAGTGCTGCATTCCCTTCTTGAGATTGCAGGGGGGGGGGGGAGATCCTTGGGACTCATAGCTGCTTATGCGTTGAGTCATTTTGGGATATAACTATATTTTTACTTAATGATATAGTAATTAATGATGAACTTAATAGTTGCCCCAAATCATTCATTGGTATGATAATCAATGTTTCTTGCCTTATTTCATTATTTGCAAGGGAAATCATGGATCCAGCTATAGCATTGATTGGCATCAGTCTGAGGAGGGTTAGCTGTATATAGAAGCATATACATAAGGCTTTCGTCCAGGATCAGAAACTTGATAGACAAATCCCTGTCTCCATGGAAGGAGACACAACCATTTTCAGTCCAAGGGAGAACATGTACTGGTTGAAGAGTAACTGAACCATTCATTCTTAAGAGCTCAATCATGCATTTGTACAAAATACCTGAAAGAGTTTCTGAGTTACATCAATCTCCCTGGAGATGGGGGATAAATTCAGCTGTAACTGTGGGCAAATAGCTTACATGAAACAGCTAGTCACACTAGAAAGGAACATACTTCAGCACATTTGAGCCTTTTCACATATGCCATGACTTAGAGGTCTGAAGACATATTCTCATCTGAACATGACGAAGGTTGTTTATGGATAGCTTTCTTGCTAGTTTTCAACAACTGTTAATGTTTTCCCTTTTCTCTGCAATAAATCATTTTTATATGCTCACTTTGCTATATTTTGTTATATTTAAAAGTATATTTAAAACCCCTATTGTCATCATCATTTGTTTGTGTCCTGTCATTCTCCTAACTACAAAGCCAAGTTTATTGCAGTCAGTAGACTGAAAGAAAGAGTGGTCCAAAATCACACACACTAGCCCTCCTGAAGGACTTTTGTGGGTCTGCCTAAGCAAAGCATATTGGGCTGGATCCAATTGCATCATTGTCTTGATGGGTGGCGTTGTGCCACTACCATTGATGGGTAATGATGTACCACAATCCATCCCATTCTGCAACTCTCTTCCACGGTTGGGGATTTCAGAAGAAGGCGTGCTGGGAGAAGAATGGTGGGAAATCCCATTTCACAAGCTGGAATGCATTGGTGCAGAGCCAAATGTCGTCATGCAACCCAAAGCAAGAATGTTTCCAAAAGGTGACCTTTGATTATTTTTTTTTCACATCAGCACGCCTCAAAATGCAAGACTATGTTTGCTTCATCCTTTACAGATGTAGCCGTTTCATAATGCTGCCATTTCTAGAAGGCAGGAACTTCACAGCTGGCAGGATCCCAATGGGTTAACGTTTGTTTTGACCCCTTTGCAAAAGTCAGGCACACAAGAATCATGTTGGAATAACTTTCTTCCTTCCTTCTGTCTCCCCCGCCTCCTGCGCCTTTTTCTTATTTTTTAGAAGGACTGAATCAGATTGTTAAAAATGAAACTGACTCATTGTAGAAGAAGTGGTCACTGGAATGGCATCTCCATAACTGCTGTGGCAAGAAAGGAAACAGGCTGACCGCAGCTGCCTTTTGTGCTTGTTCTAGCTATTTAGGTTCTAAAAGCCACAAAACCCTATTTGGAATTCCACCATTTAGCTGGGTTTGTGTAATGAGGTTATAATTCATAATAGGACCATTGAAAAACTGAAAACAGGCAGCAGAAGTCTATGTGGACTGCTTTGCAAAGTGCTAGCAGAAACTTGATGATGTCATTTTTAATTAAAAGTCCACCCCTGCTTCTCGTGCATTAATAAATAGGATCCAAATTAAGGAATATGTACCGAGCACTGATTCCCTCAGCTGCAGGAAAAGCACGCCAACAAACAGAGATAACCCTCTTGTGTGTACTACAACATAAGGCATATGGCCTGGCTTCAATGGAACTAATTCACAAGTATTCTGCCTGGGTCATGCATGTCTGCATTTTGTTCCCATGCTGAAAAGGAATTAGTCAGAAAAGGATAAGAGCGAAACAATAATTTGGTGACAGCTTCTTGATCATGTTCAATGCAGCAAAGAAGGCTTTCCTGTAGAGAAATTGGGGTTGTTTCTCCATCAGATTCTACCTGGCCCAGTTAGAGCAGCTTGGTGTCATTGATTATTTACCCTAGACAGGATCACACTACATTTATTTTTCATTAAATTGTTTTTCACTTAATTATCTTTCCTATTTCCCATCTGTTTTACTGTTTGGTAGGTACTAATTAAACCCTTTTCTTAGAGAGTTCATGCAGTTAAAAGGTAATGCATAAAGCAGACTATCTTGTGACCTGGTCAACATGGTCATTCATTGGGTAGATATAGCAAAGTAATGTTTTATTTTCATATTCCTGGGTATCTGTAATTGGGGAAATCTGCTCACAAAGGCTGGTTGGTTTTCAGCTTTGCTTCCTGGATCATATATGTCTCTGTGTAGACTGCTGATGAAGATCATGCCCAAGGCATTTGCAGAACCACATTGCCCATCACATCCACATATCTGGTCCTCTTCCATGAAATGTCATTTTGCTTGGAAGCTCTGCACCAGTGGTGGGATTCAAAAAAATTCACTACCGGTTCTGTGGTCATGGTTTGGTGGGCGTGGCATTACTTAGTGGGCATGGCTTGGTGTGCATGGCAGGGGAAGGATACTGTAAAATCTCCATTCCCCCCCCCCACACTCCAGGGGAAGGTTACTGCAAAATTTCTTCCCAATCAGCTGGGACTCGGGAGGCAGAAAACAGATGGGGGCGGGGCCAGTCAGAAGTGGCATTTACCAGTTCTCTGAACTACTCAAAATTTCTGCTAACAGTTCTCCAAAACTGATCAGAACCTGCTGAATGTCACCTTTGCTCTGCATGTTCTTCAGGTGTCGACTGGAAGGTCTTGGAAGGTCTTTATTAAACTCTTGCTACTGCCATCACTTAACAAAATGCAATCTCAGCTACAGAACAAGATAGTTGTGGATATATTTTTTTCCTGCTAAAAGGATGGGGGAGACAGCCTCCTCCATATAAACATGAAGAAGAAACAATTAGTCAAGAGAGTGATGTAGTTCCAGCAATCAAGAATAAAGGAACGCCTATGAATGTTTAGCAAAGCAATGGATCATATAACTTCTGAGCAATCCATAAGAGATTCATCAAGAAAACAAGATGTCAAAAGACTTCCACTTATTTCACTGCAGTTCTTCACACAGACAACCACACATGTTGAGTTAACCTATAACTATTCTCAGGAATATGCATGAGAAAGGGATACAACACTGTTCCTCTTCTCTAGGCAGATTCTTTTCACAGCTAAGAAGATAGCTAACTATGATTTCCTCTCCCCACTTATACATCCTGCTTTATTAGGGGGTGGGTGGGCAGGGAGGGCTATGATAGAATGTAGTCACTAGAGAGAAAGCAAAAGTTTTCCTTTTCCTATTCATTTTTGGGGAAAAGGGGAGTAAAAATATCCCAGATTCCAAAGGAAAAGGCTACAAAAATGAATTACTGATTATTCTTCATTTCCCACTGAATTTGACTAGCATCATCTCAGAGGGCATGAACTGCCAGAAGAAAAAACTGGGGAATTTTCACAAAACCCTTCTGCTTGAAAGTACATTTATAAGTTAGTGTTTTCAATAAAATATTAGTTCTCATTTTTTTAATTGTAATAATATTAGTATTATGAGTAATGCAGAATACTCAAAATCAGTGCAAGGATTGTATAACGAAGACGGGGAAAATTGCCATACAATAGATTAATTACTTATAGTTAATTATAGAGGGGACACAGTGGCTCGGTGGCTAAGACACTGAGCTTGTCGATCAGAAAGGTCAGCAATTTGGCGGTTTGAATCCCTAGCACCGTATAATGGAGTGAGCTGCTGTTACTTGTCCAAGCTTCTGCCAATTAGCAGTTCAAAGCATGTAAAAATGCAAGTAGAAAAATAGGGACCACTTTGGTGGGAAGATAACAGTGCTCCATGCACCTTTGGCTTTGAGTCATGCTGGCCACATGACCATGGAGACGTCTTTGGACAGTGCTAGCTCTTCAGCTTAGAAACGGAGATGAGCACCGCTCCCTAGAGTCAGGAATGACTACCACATATGCGCAGGGGAACCTTTACCTTTTAGATTAATTACATGAATAGGATCTTTTAGTGCAAATATATGTTAAGAATACTAACAAACAATTTTGATCTCACAATATGGTCAGAAAATGCAATTTTAGAAAACTTTTAAATTACTTCTTTTTGTTAACCAAAACCAGAGTCAAAAAATCAACAACAATTGAAGATAAAAATTGATGTGATGTCACTCATATAAGGCATCTTTCTCCCTTTGTGGAAACATCATGAAAGCATCCTTTGAATAAGTGCCTACAACTATCTCATATATCTAATAATAAATATTTTGAAAATTAGGGATGTATTATCAAAAACACATGCATCAAATTAGTGATATCTTGATAGTGGGTATTTCAAAAAGAAAACAAAAGAAGGAAAAGGGAGACCTATTTTAATGTAGGTGCAGATTGATTTTCAGTCTTTAAATCATGGTTATAAAAGAAGAGAGTTGGAGGAGATTAGGTCTCACATGATCTTCAAAAAATAGGGAATTATTATCTCCTATTATTGTCCCTATCTCAGAGTGTGTATAACATAGGTAGAACTCACAGAGATTCTCCACTATAATCAAACTCTACAAAAGAAGGGCAGTGCAGGAGATGAAAAAACTGATGTCCTTACTCAAATTTTGCAGCTATTAGAAACTACATGCTTTTAAGTCTTCTGAGGAAGAGTGAGATAATATTTTTGTCCATTTGTTTCAGCACTGTCTAGTCTGTTTAGTAACATCTCTTCTGTGTCTGAGAAGATGTCTTATGACTTATTTAGCTCCTAAACCAGGGGTATCAAACTCACGTCATCATGGCAGCTTCATGTGACATATCGGGACATTTTTCCCCTTCGCTAAACCGGGTGTGGGCATGGCCAACATGTGATGTATCCAGCCTATGGACCAGGAGTTTGAGTCCTGCCTTAAGCTGAAGATGCTGGTGAATGAAAGTGTGCTCTGATCTCTCAATCATCAAGAATGAAGCAGTTCAGAGAGACATACCAAAGTTAAACAATGTGTTTGTTTGTATGTTTGTGTAATCTTTCTTTATATGATGACTGTTATACATACTGCACCACTGCCCAATTATTAATGCTGATAATAGTTCTGAAATAAATTTAAATTTAAATATTGGTAACTCTCCCTGGGCATTTTCCTCCCATCAAAACCATGGTTTGGCCAGCCTGACAAAGAGTTGTTTAGCAGAATAATCATGATTGGAGTTAGAAACAATTGAATGGTAGGGTAACTGCCTGATACACATCTGTATCCAATTCATGGTTACCTGCACAGTGCTACACTGAAGGCCACAAAATATCATAATAAACCTATAAAATTGACTTCAATCTTTGAGGAGGAGGAGGAATACCTCCTTTACAACCTATTTTTAATTACATAAATTATCTGCACATATGTGTATCTATGTCTGCAGTTGCTGGATTGTTCTGTATCCTGGCATCCCAGCTGAAGAGGTCTTGTTCAACTTTGTCGTTTTCCCCCTCCCCCCCAGTTAAGTCCACTCAGACCCAGGTTATATTAGCTTTAGTGAGACTATTCTGATACAACAGTATCAAAGGATTTTGAACCTGCAAAGCTTGAGGGCACAAAGTAATGCAATAAGGACTTCTGTGTCATGGAGAAGGAAAACAAAACAGCAGAAGTGTGTGGTAACAGTGAAAGAATGTTAACTCAAAGAAGGGGAAAAGATTTTCAAATGTATAATTGCAAACACATATCTTCAGCAGCTAATCCAAAACCTTTTCAGATTGGAAAGTTAAGAGTCTGGAAAACATCCAGAGTATCAGTTTTATACGACACATCAAAGCTTTAAGAGAATGAGAACAGAATCAAATATGATTGATAAAATGACTTCTCTACTCAATTGGCTTCTATTCTCTTTCCCCCAGTTCCTCCTTCCCAAGTCTCTGGATGGAATGCCAGATCTGTGCTATGTCTACTAACACATACTTGACTCTTCAGAGGCAACTACAGAAGAGCACCTGATTACCGCACATACCTGCTGAAAGGCATCATAACTGTTTAGCTTGCACTCGCAGCAGGTTATCATGATTCAGATCCCTGAACTCCTTAAAATACGCTTTGGGGGTTGAATAGGGTCATTTATCTTGTTCATTGTATGTGTACTCACAAATAAGACCCAGTTGATTTGACATGCTTCACAGTGCACAGGTTTTATCATTTAAGGCACACAGTTTTGTGAAATTCCAGAAATTATCTGCAAGTTTCTGACCCTTCGAGGTCATGGGTAGATCATTCAGCTTCTAAAATGAATCCTGATTTCTTTTAATGTGCTTCCTCAAGCCATCTAGTGATATAAAGAATAAGCAGATTCCTTCTTATATGCATAATTATTTATATTAAATCCAGTAAGCAGAGTGACATATTACAATCTTAATTTCTCAGCACATTATGAAAGTATATTTATATATGACATGTACACACAAACACAAGCATGTACACATACTTATTTTGAAGCAGAATATATAATCAATAGTTCTCATAGTTCTAATAACCTAAAATTACAAACTTGCAGGTGACAATCCTAAGATTATAGTGGCAATGGTCAGCTTTATGGCTATAGAAACAAAATTTTAGTAACAGATCAGTGAGCTGGTATTTTAAGTGTATTATCTAATATTATATCTTATTTGTTAAACTGTTTTACCTAATGCTAAGTTAAGATTTTATTTTTAATTAGATTTTGGGCTTTTAACCATAAATTAAATTGATGATTGATTATTAACTCCTGAGTATAATAGCTATTTGGACAAGTAAGCTCTTAACCTTCTTTTTCCTTTTTCTTCTTTCTCCTTTCTTTAACTCTCTTCTAATACACCCCTACCTTCTTATTAATCACATCCTCCTTTCAACAGCTTCTTCCAATTGCTTCTTACCACAGCTGTCACATTGAATACATTCAATATATTATTCTAGAGGAATCAATCTTTGGGCAGATTTCAGACATGCAATGTCATTTACTTCCACCTGTTTCTAGGCTTCATTTGTGTAGATTGTGTAGATTGTGAGCATATCAGCAAAGTGAAGGCAATAGAGGAGTCTTACTGACACATTAAAGAAAAATTCAACTCAGCATTTGATATCACCTTGACTCTTTTCGTATCCTTCTTATTTAATTTGTATAAAGTAAAGGTAAAGAAGTTCTTGCAGATTTTACTCCTCTAGTTGTTGCTGACTATAGAGGGAGGTGCTCATCTCCACTTTCCACCAAAGTGGTACCTATTTATCTACTTGAATTTGCATGCTTTTGAACTGCTTGATTGATAGGAGCTGGGAAAAAGATGCGAGTTCACCCCATCACATCACATGGAGAACCCGAGCTGTTAGCTTCCTAACTGACAAGCCCAGCATCTTAACCAGTGAGCCACCACATCAACCCATTTATTTTTTATATCTTCCTCAATTTACTGTTCTGAGCTTTTCATTTAAAGCTCCACAGTCTTGCCCAAATAAGCTATGCATATTATATATGATATAACAGGGTCTGGAACCATAGCAATGCAGGAATTAAGGAATAAAATGTTTCCTATAACACAGAAATGTATGTGGTTCAATAGACTGACAACTGTGGAATTAAGAGCAGACATGTGTTGACTTCTTGTTTGAATTTCTTCAATAGATTTCTGCTAAATTCTGGAAGACTTCTGTGTTTTGATTACTTCCCACCCCCACCCCCAATTTATTACAAGTTTTGTATTCTGAAGCCAAAGAACATTCAAACATTGAAGTGAATATAGCATATCCTCTAAACATTCCTCACAATTAAACTGAAGGCAACTGATTTTGAGTAAATTTTGATAGCATTGTTTGTTTCAGGTAGAGCTGGATCTTGGATCAACATCTGTGGTAGCTATTTTAGATTTTCCTATACTGTAACTACCACAATGAACAATAGGTTGAATGAGGTAACATTGTAAGATAATTTAGGATATCGGAATTTGATTTAACTATTGGCATTTAAATAAGTGGAGGGCAGTTGTTTACAAATGAACAACATAAATGGAGACCATCAATAATGTCCTTAAATGAGTAAACACTGACCCTTAGCAATAAACTGTGTTATATGGATTTGGTGATAACAGTTACCTACCTATATCTGTGTATGTGATGTTGGGAGGAGAATAGTAGACTATTTAATTTAAACTTGGGAAGTTTATGTACTATAAGCAATAGTATCTGAAGAACAGCAATACCCTCTTTTTATACTTATTTATTGTTAGTCATCCCCACTGGAAGTGACATGGCTTCAGGTAAATGGGCTGTTAAGATGATATGGAATTAACATATGGCTAGCATTTAGTAGATTATTTGGCAATAATGTATACAATATAACAAGAAAACTAAATACTGCTGGAAAATCAAGGAGTAGACCAAATTATTCTACCTTGGCAAATGGCAATATGTGTGGACTTCAATTCCTAGAATATCTCTTGCTATTTAACTTCTATCAATAATTCTTGCAAATAATTGATATATACCTTAACATTACTCCAGTGATTTCAGTATCAACTGTTACAGTAAATAGATGGCATTCTTGATAAATTCCATACATATTTTGACAGGTAGAAAAATAATTCCATTGTTAACAACACAAAATTAAAGATTAAAATTCCACACAGTAATCCAATTAATAAAAAGAAGAAGAAAGAAATGTGCATTTGGGCCAGATGTTGCTCTAAATTAATCAATATCTCTCTCTCTTATTCAAGTACAAGGAGTCTGGTGAACTGATTTTTGCAACCTCAGATATTTTTGTAGCAAAAGAGAGTCTCTCTCTCTCTTTTGTGTGTGTGTAAATATCAACTCATAATTGACATAATATTCCTTAAAGCTTGTGTGTGTCTATGATTGTCTAGGATTAATAATCAAAGTTACTTTGTTATCACCAAGCCTCAGATATTATAAAAGTTTTTGATATTACATTTAATAAGCAAATTGGATGATAACTTGCACAATCAACAGAATTTGTACTAATCAAAATCAATTCCTTCAAAATTAAAGGAAGCTGGGGGGAAAAAACCCCTCAGAAATAGAGAATTGTAAATCAAAAAACTTTTCCTACTTCCAGTTTAAAGAAGATGCAGCTAGATAAATATTTAGTAGCTTGTTTCTGTATAAAATCTATATCTTCTTTGTTTTAAAAAAATATTATACATCTGTTCTGATTATCCTTGATAGAGCAAAACCATCATTTTACTACTGTGGTTTCAACAAAGAAGCCAAAACATTACCAGTATTTTTCTCCATGCTTTTATTATCTACACTTTATGTTATTCATTACATATTCTAGATCAAGACTTAAATGCAATTAAGTTAAGCATACATTTCATAATTCCAGGCAAGTTGCCTTGCATGTCTACTCAAAAGCCATTTTAACATTTCTTTTTCTACAACCTATTCTAACACATGCGTTAAAAATATTCCTATGGAGTAAAGACTAACCACAACTATTTTTTTAAAGTGGCCTGTTGGATCAATTATTCCATTGTTCACTACACATTTTTAAGATTTGTTAATCATACTTCCCTAGCAGAACATACATACATACATACATACATACACACACACATACACACACACACACACACACACACATAGTGTGTGTGCATATACTGTGTGTGTGTGTGTGTATGTATGTATGTATGTATGTGTGTATGTATGTATGTATTTTAAAATAAATCAACACATCTGCAAGATAAAATCTTTCTCATATAGGAGGATATGTTTCCAAAAAAACTGAAACCCTTTTCAAGTTTTATATTGCCCAGTATCTGTCTTCTCTTGAAAGAACATCTAAGTCCTCTCACATTACAGGAACTAACTAAAGATGATATAAGTGAAAAAGCTGCAGATAGAAAATTCAGATTTCTGCAGATTAAATAAAAATAAGAGGAATAAACTTCATTTAAATGAGACAAAGCTTTTAAAAGAAATAAAAGCATGAAATAGTTAAGAAAAATGACAACTGAATAAAAGAACTGAAAAAAATTAATATAATAAAATACCTTAAAAAAACCAAAAAAAAAGAAAAACATAAAAAAGAATATAGCAATAGCAATAGCAATAGCAGTAGACTTATATACCGCTTCATAGGGCTTTCAGCCCTCTCTAAGCGGTTTACAGAGAGTCAGCATATTGCCCCCAACAATCTGGGTCCTCATTTTACCCACCTCGGAAGGATGGAAGGCTGAGTCAACCCTGAGCCGGTGAGATTTGAACCGCTGAACTGCTGATCTAGCAGTAGCCTGCAGTGCTGCATTTAACCACTGCGCCACCTTGGCTCTTGTCTAAGAAAATAATTAAAAAAAACTAACCAACTATCCTATATCAATATAGGGAACTCATTTATCCAGGAAGTTAGGATGGCCATCTAGAAATTAATTTTTAAACATTAAATATAAGAAAGGATGCTATTTCTTTATTTTCGGTAATCCTCGCTCAGTAAGATTTTCTGTAACTTAGTATCAAAATCTTCACACCAAAAACCAGGCATGGAGAAAAAGATCACTGGAAAAATAAACATTAATTTTTTTTTGATCCACTTGTGTTTTGTTACTAAATGTGTAGATTTTGTAAACTGTTTTGTTGAAGCAAAAATAGTTGCTTCTTTTTCTGTTTTTTTTAATGGTTCCACCACTTCTTACTTGTAATTAAGTGATATTTATTGCAAATATACCATCATTTCAGATGGAGTTTTCCCATACAGCTTAAGTTCACCGTTATTACCGCACAGAACAATAGAAAATCACACAGCTGCCAATCTGGCATTGGTCTTCATACACATCGAGTTCTTCCCAAGAAGTAGGATATAATGTAGCAGCATAATATATTTGCAGATCCAAGCAGTGAGGCCTTTTGTAATTGACAGATGGAATTTTTTTTGTATGCATTTTCTAAGTACCATCCAAGATTATGCCATAATCTTTCAACTTTGTTTTTCAGGTGTTGACACATTGTGATCTTCTCCAATTCTTTGTCTTTCATTCGACTGTCTCTTGGTATTGCCACATCAATTAGCCACAATTTCTTCTATTCAACCACAGTTAAATCTGGCGCATTGTATGTCAAAACTACATCAGTTTGTATTTGGAAATCCCACAATATTTTCACCTGCTCATTTTCAACTATTTTTCAATTCTGTGTTTGCACCAATTTTTCATTACTTTCACATGGTAATATTTACAAATATTCTACTGATTAACTTTAGCAACTGTGTTATGTCATTGTTTGTACCCAGACAATGTAATTCTGCTTCTTTGCAGAATATGCACTTTGAATCATTTGATGATGTTTCAATTCTGCCTTGCTTGCCTTAGTTCAAATAGCTTGTTGTTGAGTAGCCAAAATCAAGCCTTCAGTTTCTTTTTTAAAATGTTGCAACTATAAGCCATTGCCTGGTTTTATCTTTTTAACTTGCATCAATGCTTATTTTTGGCTACATAATTAACTAATGTATGCTCTACTTCTTCAACAGTCAGTTTCTTCAGCATGATGTTGGGAATGTAATCACCATTTTCAAATGAACATCGGGAATCACTTTGGAATCCTGAATGGAAAACAGGGAAACTGTGGAATCAGATCAAATAAGTTATTAAAGATGAATATGAAAAGGGCCTGGTGAAGTTCAAGAAACATAAGGAAGCAAACTGGATGTTCATTTCTCTTCTTATGGATTTAATCAGAAAAGAAGAGAAGAGAAAAAAAGGGAAGGGAAGGGAAGACAAACGCAAAAGCCCCCCAACAATCTGAGGAAGGTACAAGATGCAGATACCTTTGATATTGGCAAGGTGTCAAAGATGTAAATTGGCTGGCAGAAATAGCCAACACTCCAGAAGACAGGCTTAAGATACAGAAGGATCTTGACAAACCTGAACATTGGGCACTATCTAATAAAATGAAATTCAATGGTGAAAAGAGTAAGGTTCTACATTTAGGCAAGAAAAACGTACACATGTACAATATAAGTGGTACCTTGCTCAATAGTAGTAACTGTGAGAGGGATCTTGGAGTCCTAGTGGACAACCATTTAAATATGAGCTAGTAGTGTGCAGCAGCTGCCAAAAAAGCCAACACAGTTATAGGCTGTATAAACAGAGGAATAGAATCAAGATCACGTGAAGTGTTAATACCACTTTATAATGCATTGGTAAGGCCACACTTGGAATACTACATTCAGTTTTGGTTGCCACAATGTAGAAAAGATGTGGAGACTCTAGAAAGAGTGCAGAGAAGAGCAACAAAGATGATTAGGGGACTGGAGACTAAAACATATAAAGAACTGTTGCAGGAACTGGGTATGTCTAGTTTAATGAAAAGAAGGACTAAGGGAGACATGATAGCAGTGTTCCAATATCTCAGGGGCTGCCAGAAAGAAGAGGGAATCAAACTATTTTCCAAGGCACCTGAGTGTAGAACAAGAAGCAATGGGTGGAAACTAATCAAGGAAAGAAGCAACTTAGAACTGAGGAGAAATTTCCTGACAGTTAGAACAATTAATCAGTGGAACAGCTTGCCTCCAGAAGTTGTGAATCTCCCAACACTGGAAGTCTTTAGGAAGATGTCGGATAGCCATTTGTCTGAAACAGTATAGGGTTTCCTGCCTCGGCAGGGGGTTGGACTAGAAGACCTCTAAGGCCCCTTCCAACTCTGTTATTGTATTGTATTGATATTTTTTAAAAAAGAAAATATTCCAAATATTTTTAAATTCATAAACAAGTTCCAAATTCAAATTGGTATTGTAAAAGATAGCAGCGGTCAGATGCTAATTCCAAGAAGTTGAGGCAAAGATGATAGAAAGAAAATGAAATTATTTACAGTAGATATGTCAAGAATTTCTAGTAATAGAAAACAATGTTAGTGCGCCTGTCATCAAGTTTGAAGGTGACAGGAATTGATGGAATTGATGGAATATCTTCAGAAATACAGCGAACAATTTTCTAACAGAATCATGCCAGCAAATCTGGATTTTGGATCAAGAAAGGGGACTTACAAAATATCCAAGAGCACAATAGCCTTAATTTTACATGCTAAAATAAAGCTCAGAATCAATCAATACAGGTAAGATTACACAGAAAAGACACCAGATGAGCAAGCTGGTTTTAGAAAAGGCTGAAGAACAAGAGATATTATTATCATTATTGATGCATGATAAATAATTGAAATAGTCAGAGAATACCCCCCTCTTCCAAATATTTGCTATACTGATTATAGGAAGTCTTTGATAGTGTCAGTCAAGACCCAAAACATCTCATTGTCCTCATGAGAAATCTTTTATAGGAAAGTAATGAAAAAGAAGGTCCCCAGATTGGAACCACAATGAAACCATGATTAACTCTTAAATCTAAAGAAGACCAAACAGCAATAATTCAATTTGATAATGAGAATATTGAAATGCTAAATAGCTTCTGTATTTCAGTATCCACTATCCACAGTAAATCAACCAGCAGTAAAGAAATGCACTACAGAATTAGACCTGCTAAGATAGTACTGAAGACATTGGATAAGATGAGGTTTCTGTATAGCTACAAAAATTGGAATCATTCATGCTATAGTTTTAACTGGGACACTCTATGGAAATGATAGTTGGACTTTGAGGAAGCATGCTAGAAATAGCAGGATGGTTTTTGAGTTTGGTGTTTGATAAAATTCCTGAATATATTATGAATAACCAAGAAAGCAAGTAAATGCATCTCAGAACGAAATATTTCAGAGTGTTCTTCCAAGATACAAGTAGCCGGACACAGATTATCATGTTTTTGACACATTATGCAAAAATCTAGTGGTCTTGAGAAGTCTATAACATTGAAGAAGGTAGAAAGAATAAGGGGAGGAGAAATACCAGCAAGATGAGCTGGTTGGACTTGATTGCAGAGGTGATGGATGCGTTGTTGGGGGACCTAAAGGAACAGATTGGGAACAGAGCATCCTGGAAAAGGTCAATCTATGTCAGTGATGGCGAACCTATGACACGCGTGTCAGTGCTGACACGCGTAGCCATTTGGGGTGACACGCACAGGATTTCATGCGATTCATCCTTGGCTCCTGCACGGCCGCCGAGGATGAAAGAATCTGTGCTGGAGGAACGGGGGGGGACGTGTGATCTCCCCCGCCCACACTCACTTACTGTATCGCCGCCGCCCCTTTCTGAGCGCAGGGGCTGCTGGCAAGGCGTGCGTGCCGTGTGCACACACGTCATCAGCGCAGCGAGGGAGGACCCGCAGGAGAGGAGCGCGGGAACAGTGCGCGCCTCTCTCCAGTCAGGCCGGCACAGAGAGTTTACTCCTGGGACTGTTGGTTACGACCGCACCACAGCAGGGAACAGCGGAGTGCCAACGGGAACTGTGAGCGCCATTAGCAGCAACTATTGGGGTGCCATGGACTTGTAATTGCCCACAATAACTGAGATAAGTGAGGGGGAGGTTGTGTTAGCTTGTTAGGCTAGTTAACCCCTAATTGGCTATCTATAATTCTATCTGCTGTCACTGGCCCACTGATGGAGCACCCAAAAAATAAAAAACAAAGGTTAAGTAAAGGGAGTGGTAGTGGCAGTGGCCGACCCTTTCAAGAGACATGGAGCGAGATGTATGGCATTATAGAAAAAAATGGCAGATCATTTTGCGTTCTATGTACTGAAACGGTAGTAAGCAGAACGTGGAATATAAATAGACATTTTGAAACTAATCATTCCCAGCTCTTGGAAAAAAGTGAGGATGAAAGAAGTTACTAAGCAGGTATGTTAAATAATTTGTTTTTGGTTTATTAAATACAATTATATATTGCAATTATACATTTTTGTAGTTTAAACTATAAATTGCGCAAAATTATGTTTTTGTCGAAGTGACACACAACGTGAATTATGCTCGATTTTTTGCCGATTTTTGACACACCACGCCAAAAAGGTTGCCCATCACTGATCTATGTGATTACTAATCAATACTGACTTGATAGTATGTAATCAATCAATGGATTAAATAAAGCCTATTGGAAAAATAATCAAAGGCTATTGGTAGACTTATTTACAAATCTGAACTTCTTGTCAAACCGAATATTTTTCTTAAATTCAAATATTCCATGTTTTTTAAACATAAATGTTAATAACTTCCTATATTGTATCAAAATTTATATAAGATCTTTTTAATATTATGGTTCTGTATCAGCATTTTGATGTGGACATTTTAGATGACAGTAAAATACCTATTCAAAAGTAATTCCTCCCTCCCTCCCTGCCTAAATTATTCATAATTTATTTCTGGTTATCTCTAATATGATGAAGAAATAAACTATAACTTATCCTTTATATGTGGATTTTCACAAATCTGTAAAGATTAAAAAGAAATGTGCAGGACTCTTGGTCCCTTTGTAACCAGCCTTGTGACTAGATTTGTCAGTCTTGGTTTAAAAGACACAATGGCACCACCTAAAGGTAGAATTGTGTACAATTAGCTTTAACAATTTTCATGTGCCTTCCACTGTCTTAAGGGCTATATAATATATTAACGTGTTTGTCTATGAGGTCAGATTATCTTTGGTGGGATTCTTTTGAAAGATCACATCCAAAACAATAGGTCTTCTTGGAAATCGAAACATATTGTGCTTATTATAATTACAAATACAAAAGCTTGAAAAAGAATGAATAGGAGATTATTAACCAATGGTGCTAAATAAGAATGGAAACATTTGTTATGCAATTGCTTATTTCAAGCCATGCATTTTGTATTAATTCTCTTACAGGTGACATATAGGTGTTTTGAGATTTTATGGCTCTGATACTACTGGAGTTACTTTATCCGTTAGCAAAATCAAGTAAAATACTGAAGCTTCAGTCTAGGTTCCTATACAGCTATTTGCTTTAAAGCAAATCCTCAGACAAGGTTAGAGGGATTAACATGGGGATAGCTTGCTTTAGCAAGTTAATTCTATGTACATCAGCTGTGATGACACCCCATGTGGGCAAGCCATAATGGGTTGTTTCTTCCTCTATTGTTCTAGCTAACTTAGCATGGTGTGGACATCAGCCATGATATTTGTGATCTATAGTTTAAAAACTTAGTATATTGTGCAAACCCTGCCAATTATGGTTTATTTGGGCTATCAAATGATAAATGAACCTTGCCTTTACACAAATGTGCATTTCATTTCAGTAGCTTTGCATTCAGGTATCATAACTGCACTGGAATCCAAAGTACATTAGAATTGTTCAGACAATATGTATGCAGGTAGTAGAAGTTTATTTGAGAATGCATTCATCGGATGGTGACACCATCTGATGAAAATCACCAGACTGCTGCAAATGCGCAGTTCATGTCTGAACAAATAGTGTCCAGTGCAGACTATAACCATGCCAAAGTGGTTTAATGTACAATAACAATGTCACTTAAATGCAACAGCATTGTATTTGCACCCCAACATCTGACACAAGTATATACCTTAATGTTTACATCACAGAGAAACAAGGCAATTTTTGTGATTCTGCACCTTCACAACCCCATTCCATTGACACCAATATAAAACAAATGTTTTGTGACTGACTAGAGACAGTTATTTGGTAGCTGCAAAAGGTTGATGTAATGGCTTTTCTTTGGATGCCCATTTCCTTCTGCATGCGTGTTTCATTCAATCCCTATTCCTGGTGTCCCTTTTGTCTCTGATAACAGCAATTACATTGCTTTTACATTAGATTTTAATTATTTGTTTGTTGGATGTATATCATTCAGGATATAAATGTCAATAATAATAATAATAATAATAACAACAACAACAACAACAACAATAATAATAATATCAAAAAATTTCATGGAGACTTGAGTATCTTGAAGAACCTAAGGCAAGGTCAGCTAAAGAACAAGCAGGTTAAAAGCAGCCTGGAAGCAAGATACGATTTGGAGAATAAGGAGATTGCGGTAGTAATTGAAGAGCTGAAGCAGAGAGTTGTTGCCATTGCTGAAAAGATTAAACGATATGAAAATTGAGTAATTCAGTTCAAGGAAAACTCACAGTTCAGAGCAAATCAGCATCAGTTTTATAAAAGCTTAGAAAGTGGAGATGGAGTAACAACAAATGAAAAGCCTCATAAAGAGAAAGCTCTGAAATTCTGGAAGAATTTGTGGGAAAACAACAAGAACCACAACAGAAATGCAAAATAGATCAAACAGATTGAGGATTCTATTAAAGTGCATAAAATGGAAGATGTGAAAATAACAAAAGAAATGGTGCAAAGACAGTCAAGAAAAGTAAAGAACTGGAGTGCACCTGGACCAGATGAGTTACATGGCTTCTGGCACTTACAAGTGTGCACAAAAGATTGGCAGCCCAAATGAACCAGATCTTAAAAACACCTGAAAATAATGAATGGATGACAACTGGAAGGACATTTTTGATCCAAACAGATAAAGAAAAAGGAAAGGACCCTGGAAACTATAGGTCAATCACCTGTTTGCCAACAACATACAAGCTCCTTACTGGTATCATTGCAAACCAAATTTATGGATACTTGGAAAGAAATAACTTGCTTCCTGTAGAACAGAAAGGATGCTGCAAAAATTAAAGAGGAACAAAGGACCAACTGCTGATTGACAAGCTAATCCTAAATAATTCAAAGAAAAGACGAACCAACCTATTCATGGCTTGGATAGACTATAAGAAAGCATTTGATTCAGTTCCCCATAGCTGGATCAAGAAATGCCTGAAAATCTTTGGTATCAGCAGCAACATACAAGAATTCATGGAAACTTCAATGAACCTCTGGAAAACGAAGCTTACAGCTAATGAAGAAGAACTGGGTGAAGTTGAAATTAAACGAAGCATTTTCCAGGGCGATTCCCTTTCACCCTTACTTTTTATACTCTCGATGCTACAACTGACAATCATTTTGAAGAAGATGAACTATGGATACTAACTTGCAAAGAAAGGACTGAAAACTTCACATTTGGTGTACATGGATGATTTGAAGCTGTTTGATAAAACAAAAGCTGAAATGAATTTATTAATTGAAAGCACAAAAGAATTTAGCCAAGATATTGGTATGCAGTTTGGAATTGACAAATGTGCAACAATGGCAACCAAAACAGGCAAGGTCCTAGAAGATGATGGAATAGAACTTGAGAATGAAGAAATGGTAAAGGCAGTAAAACCAGAAGACGGCTACAAGTACTTGGGGATTTTAGCGGCCTCTGACTTAATGCATAATAAGGAATTAACTTCAGCCAAGTACATTAGACAAATTCGCAAGATATTAAAGTCCAAATTGAGTGGAGGAAACATCATAAAAACCATAAATACCTGGGCTATACCTGTGATTCAATACTCTGCAGGAATAATTGACTGGATCCAGATGGAATTGGACAATTTGGACAGAAAAACAAGGAAGCTTATGACAATGAATTGTGCTTTGCACCCTAAAAGTGATGTTGACTGATTATATCTACCAAGAGCAGAGGGTGGTTGAGGACTCCTACAAGTAAAACAGACTGTGGAAGAATAAAAACACAGCTTGAATGATTACATCCAGAAAAGTGAAGAACCAATGATTAAGGAAATAAATAAAGGAGGCCTTTTAAAGAGAACTAAGTCCAAAGCTGAATATAAGAAAGAAGTAATTGAGAAGCGAGCTGAAAATTGGAAAAACAAAGCTATGCATAGCCAATACTTGAAAAGTATTGAAGGCAAAGCTGACCAAAAGCTAACTTGGAACTGGTTAAGATCAGGAGTACAGAAAAAAGAAACAGAAGGCTTTATTTTGGCAGCTCAAGAACAAGCCTTAGCCATAAACTACATGAAGGCAAAAATTCAACATGTTACCAACAACAGCAAATGTCACCTCTGTAATGAGAAAGACGAGACAATCGACCACTTGATCAGTGGGTGCAGCAAAATTTCACAAACTGACTACCTACAATGCCATGACCATGTTGCTAAGATCATTCACTGGAAATTGTGCCAAAAGTTTGGATTTGAGTACAGCAAAAAACAGTGGGACCATCAGGTTCAGAAGGTTTTAGAGAATGAGAAAGTCAAGATCTTGTGGGACTTCAGAATCCAGACTGACAGGCACTTGGCCCACAACACACCTGACATAACAATAGTTGAAAAGAAAAAAGTATGGTTCATTGACATTGCAATACCTGGAGATGCACAAATTGAAGATAAACAGCAAGAAAAAATCACAAAGTACCGGGACTTGCAAATTGAAGTTGAGCAACTGTGGAAAATGAAATTGTATGTTGTCCTGATTGTAATTGGAGCCCTTGGAGCAATACCCAAAGGGCTACCTTGCTATTTGGAAATTTTAAATTTATCAGACTTGAACATTCTGATTCTATAAAAAAACCACCCTACTTGGAACAGCTTATATCCTCCGACGATACCTTAACAGTTCCTAGGTCCTTGGTTAGGACTCGAGCTGTTAAGCTACCAACCAGCCCCAAAGGCTGTGAATCTCACAAAAGATTAATCATGCAATAATTATAATAATAATACAGCTTATTCTCTATTCTCATTTTTCTCCAATTCTTGCTCTGAGAAAACTGGAGAATGGACGAAAGTTCCAAGAAACTACAGGTCAGCCAGCTTGTCATCAATAGTCAGATAATTCTCAAGATAGATGTGATTAAGTGGTAAAGAATTTTGCAAATAATGTGGTGATCATTAGAAGGTAATACAAATTGATTAATAACAGGTCTTACCAGAGCAACCATATCTCTCTCTATTTGTTTGCTTTTTTGCTCTGGTAGCTGGTTTAGAAGATTGTGAGAGTATTATAGGTCATATACATCTTGATTTTGGCAAAGCAACTGACAAAATACATCATGACATTCTTATTAACAAGAAGGATACTGGAATGTATGACAATTAAATGAGTGTATAGGAGGGTTAGAATCCATACTCAAATGATCAACATTTCCCATAATGAAAAATAAGTTACTCTTCTTCATAGCAGTATAAAATGTTATGCATTAATCAGTCCCAAAATAAAAACCTGAAAGACTGGTAATGAACCCCATTGCCATGTGAAGTTATGTTTCAGTTACAAACCAAAGTGCTTCCTTTTGTAGGTCCCGGATGGCCTCTGCAGATGAGATGGGAAAGATACCTTAGGGCAATGGTAGTCAACCTGGTCCCTACCGCCCACTAGTGGGTGTTCCAGCTTTCATGGTTCAAGATCTTTACTTCTGTGATTCATGAATCTTCATGAAAAGCTTTTTCTATCATTACTAAGCCTCTAGTAGCACTTTGGAGAAAAGGATACACCTAGAATCTTGCACAACTTTTGCTACTCAATGAAAAATACTGAATAAATAAGCCAATGTGCAAGCAATTTCTTGTGTTGTTTTTAAAATTTATATAGACAAACATTTTATTTGTATACATTCACACATAGGGGACAGACGGCTCTCTTAATATGCCAAGCATAAATTTCCAAATTTGTAATGTCAGCTACCATTTCTCTACCACTAATAGTATAATATTAGTTTCCTTTGAGGTTGGAAGTGTCATCAATTTCCCAGCTGCCAAATTCTAGTTGATCTGTGTCTGCAAGCAATAACTGTACTTCATGAGTTTAATATTATAATTGCTGAGGTATCTGGGAAGACAAAAAAAAAAGCAGTTCTTTTATCTATCAACTGGGATGTGTTGTCTGTATAATTACATAAATCAAGCCTTTCAAACAGGCTGTAATAATGTATTGATTTTGGAGCTAAATAATTTTATGAAACTTCCAATGGCATTATATCAATTAATCTATTTTTCCCTATGTTTAGCTATACTTTAAACTTTAAACTTTAATAGAATTTGTATGCCACCCACTCCCTAGGGACTCTGGGCGGATCACAACAAGTAAAAGCATTTAAAACATTAAAATTACATAGTTAAAATCAACACAACATCCATTCTATCAATGGGGCTGGAAATTCATCAACAGCCCCAGGCCCTGCCGGAACAGTCAGGTCTTAGTCGCTTTATGGAAGGCCGGGAGAGTGGTGAGGGTCTGGATCTCAACCATGGTATCCTTCTGAGACGACTGCGGGAGGTGGGGGTGGGAGGCACTGTCCTACAGTGGTTCTCCTCTTACCTCTCGGACAGGTCGCAGTCGGTGTTGGTCGGAGGGCAGAGATCGACCCCTAGGCCCCTGAATTATGGGGTGCCGCAGGGGTCGGTCCTGTCCCCTCTCCTGTTTAATATTTACATTAAGCCGCTGGGTGAGATCATTCGACGGCACGGGATAAAATACCATCAGTATGTGGACGATACACAGTTGTATCTGTCCGCCCTGTGCCAACTCAGTGAAGCGGTTGACGTGATGTGCCAGTGCCTTGAGGCTGTTAGGGTCTGGATGGGGGATAACAAGCTTGCACTCAATCCGGATAAGACCGAGTGGCTGGTGTGTTTCCCTCCCACTAATTGGCCAAGTTTTCCATCTCTCAGGCTGGGGGGGTCAAACAGTACGCCCCTCAGACAGGGTTCGCAATTTGGGAGTCCTCCTGGACCCACAGCTGACTTTTGAACACCACTTGTCGGCTGTGACCAGGGGGACATTTGTCCAGGTTCGCCTGGTGCACCAGTTGCGTCCCTACCTGAACCGGGAGGCCCTCACAACAGTCACTCGTGCCCTTGTGACCTCTAGACTGGACTACTGCAACGTGCTCTACATGGGGCAGCCCTTGAAGAGCATTCAGAGACTTCAGCTTGTCCAGAATGCAGCCGCGCGAACGATCGTGGGTGCACCTCGGTTCACCCACGTAACACCTATCTTCCGTGAGCTGCACTGGCTGCCTATTGGTCTTCGGATACGCTTCAAGGTGCTAGTCGTCACTTATAAAGCCCTTCATGGTATTCGAACCCTCACCACACTCCAGGCCTTCCGCAAAACCCTTAAAACCTGGCTGTTCCGACAGGCCTGGGGCTAAAGAGTTTTTGCCCCCCTTCTCGAATGGTATGGTTGTTGTGTGTTTTTAAATTTTGTATTGTTATGTCTCGTCTTTTTTATTCCCTTGTCTGTACCCCCTTCCCTGATTGAATTATGAGCCGCCCTGAGTCCCCTTCAGGGAAAAGGGCAGCATACAAATGTAATAAATCAATCAAATCAATCAATCTCTGCAGGTAGCTCGTTCCACAAGGCCAGTGCAGCTACAGAGAAGGCCCTCCCTCGGGGAGCCGTAAATGGCAGGAGGCGGTCTCTCAGGTAGCCAGGTCCAATACCATGTAGGGCTTTAGTTGCAATATGTCTGTGCATTTTGCAGTACATGGCAAAACAAAATTGAATATTTTTAAGTAAAAATCCATTTTTATAAGACAAACACTAATATACTCATAATAGAATAATGCTTATCATTTTGGAGTCACACTTGTAGTCACACTTGTAGAATAGAAGCTAATTTACAAAAGATTTACATACCCCTTTGAGGACATTTAATACATTAAAAGGGAGTTTCATAACTTCTTCTATCCCCATACAGCTTCTCAGTTCTATAAATGCTGTTGAAAACCTGATATATATGTGTGCATATTTGCTTCCATAAACATTGTCAAATGTGCCTAATGGATCAATGGGTGTGAGAGAATCATATCATTCAACAGTCTTTTTGATCTCAACCTTTTAAACATGAATTGCGAAATGTATGTATCAATCACATAGGAAAGTGGTTTGCTGTGTGTGTGCATGTTTATGTGTGTGTAATCTTTTTTGATCCTGCCAGCAATTTCTTCTTAGTGGAGGGACTGGTGTACTTCCACAACATATTGGATGATGGAAAATAATATGATTGTAGTTCATCCAGACCACCTAACAGGAATAAAATTGAGTATAAACTAAAACCAAAATTTCTTTAACACAGTTAAGAGAATGTACAAAAAGGAAAACGTAGATGAATTCATTATTTATATTCTGAAGAATCTGAGATGCTAGGAATTTTGAGTTTTGCATACACATCTGAATGCAATATTAAAATGTTTCAACTTCTACCCTCAAAATGCCGCTATAGGGCATTGCACACCAGAACAACTAGCCACAAGGACAGTTTTTTCCCCCATGCCATCACTCTGCTAAACAACTAATTCCCACAACACTGTCAAACTATTTAGTAAGGCTGTCTTATTCTTCTCATCTTTCCTATTACCTGTCTACTTTTCTACTTATGTCTATAACTTTGTTGCTTGTTTCTTTACGATTTATATTGTTTTATTTAGTTTCCTAGTATGATTTATGTTGATTGTTTATTTAGTATCCTATGATTATCACTAAGTGTTGTATCTTATGAATTATGATGAATGTATTTTAATGATGACTATGATCATGATTTATCACTTATAGCTTTTATGTACACCAAGAGCTTATGCACCAAAGACAAATTCCTTGTGTGTCCAATCACACTTGGCCAATAATGAATTCTATTCTATTTTATTCTATTCTATTCTATTCTATTCTATTCTAGCTCCCCTGGATAAAAGTTCATAGACCCAACTGAAATTGTTTCATTCTTGGGCATTCCTTGGAATTTCAAGGGTAGAATATTCCTACTGTTGTCATCTCCTCTCTTAGGTTCTCTGGTAGCTGTTTCTAGTGTCTCTTCACCTCCGGTTTCCCATTCTTCACTTAAATATTTAGCTTTCCATCTTGTTGGCCTATTGGAATAGAAACCGTGTGTGAATTCTGCACTTTGAACAGACCCTAAAATATGTCTTTATCTGGCACTGGTAAATAATAAGTAGCAGTTTCCACTATATATATAATTTTGTTTTAGGGTTTTCTGCTGTAGTTTTCAAAAAATTCCAAGCACATATTCAGTTATTTCTGCTCAAATTATTATCTGGACTAATAGTTGCAATCAAACTAAACAGGGTTAATTTATGTTACTGGTGTGTGTTTTATATTGTCAACTTTATGGTGAAATAAATTGGCATTTCAAGGAGAGAAAGAGGAACATTG
Organism: Thamnophis elegans; assembly: GCF_009769535.1. Taxonomy (NCBI): domain Eukaryota; kingdom Metazoa; phylum Chordata; class Lepidosauria; order Squamata; family Natricidae; genus Thamnophis; species Thamnophis elegans. Next base: position 98,906,580 of record NC_045541.1, on the reverse strand, counting down.
ACATATATAATAGAATTTCAGTCCACTATATCAACAATATATCATATTGCAATATTTATTGTATTTGAAACAGAAATTAAATTAATATGCCTCTAGAATGAAGAAATTAATAACTATATTACACAATTTTATTATACCAACTGAAATATTAAGAAACTGGTCATGAAAGTAGCATCTGAGATGTGAAAAGCTTTGCAACATTACAGAGAAATTGAAAGCAAGTACTTGGCTTTCCAACAATGCTAGGATTAGTGCTATATACAGCATTTATGTTTCATATGAGAATAATTCCTAAATTGGGTGTGGCTCTCCCTTTATTAAAAACCTTTGATTAATTTCTCTATTGTACCTCATGTATTGCCATGAAACTGTCATTAATGCAATTAGTTTTCTTAAAGGACCCCAAGGATATTTCTAGTTATTATGTAGATTTTATCAGTTTAATGGTTCAGGTAAAGATTTTGTTTATGGTTAGAAGTACTGTAGGTACACTTTCCTACCAAGCTAATCTAAGCAAATGATTAAGAAGGGGATAGAAAGAGAGGGATTGAAAGATTTCTATATATTAGGAGAAATGAAAACTTTTTTGAGAGAGAGAAATTTCAAGTTTCTCAGGGAGAGAAGGGACCATCATCTTTGTATCATGTAGCACCAATATTACATGAGCTGCATTGGTTTCCAAGAAGCATTCAACGGTAGTGGTGATCACCTTTGAAGTCCAACATGACTTGTCCTGAACTGAATTTGTCTATCCAAGACATACCTGCACAAAGGTCTTGCTGAGAGTCCTCACTTCCCGTGAAGTGTGACAAGAGGAGATTCTAGGTAAGCATCTTCTTCTGCAAGAGCTCCTTTCTTGTAGAATGCCCTCTTACCAAGGATGAGAACCACACCCTCAGAGTGTCTCCTTAAATCTCAGTCCCCAGGTATGCCTTCTGAAGAGAGGCAGGATGCTCTCCTCCCGAGTCGGCCTGCGCTTTCCCGCCTCCTCTCCATTCTCTGTTTTTGGAGATCAGGAAGGGGTGGTCCTTGTTCATTGTCTGGGCTCTGCCATTTCTTATTTCCACTGCCTTCCGTCTCTTGGTCGTCCTGCCCCCATTCCTTCCTGCTGGCAAGGGTCCCAAGCCAGAGTGTCCTGCTCCTCCCCATATCCCCCCAAAACCAACGAGGCTGCCCCCTTGAACTCTGTCAGCCCTAGTTCCTGCTCATCCTCCTCTATGATTTCAGGCTCCGACAGGGCCATACAGCTGCTTTGGTGTTTTGAGATATTATAGATTTTACTTACAGTATTATGTTTATTTTTGTATTACATTAATAGCATTGATTATTGTTGTTACAGTGTTGCTTATTGTTGTACACGACAACCTTTTGGATTCTTTTATGTATAGAGCATATGTTTGTCTGTAAGCCTCTTAGAAACATTTGAAACAAAAAAGTGTGTCAGGGGTCATTTCCAGCAAGCACTACTGCTGGTTCTCTCATGGGTGTGCTGCACGCAGGCACTGTGCATGCATGTGCAGTGCAATAAAAATTGTTCTGCGCATGCGCAGAAGCCAAAAAACAAAAAGGTAGTGCCTATGGCGCCACCCAGAGAATTAGTTCGGAGGTGTGGCAGGCCTGGGTCATGGCTGGTGCCAGCGACCCAGGCTGCCAAACCACTACTGGTTTGGCCAGACCGGTTCAAACTGGTAGGAACCCACCACTGAAGTGTGTGTACTATACACCCATCATCTGCTTAAAATTCTGTTTCATTAAGTTCATTGGGCCCAAGATCCTATAAATTGGAATTTAGTATGAATTAAAACCCAATCTACGCTTTACTTCTAATACGTGTAACAGCTGTCAAGCAACATTTTAAATGAAGAAAATGGTTTATGGTTGGTTGGTTATGGTTTATTAAACTTGTATGCCGCCCTATTACCAGAGGGACTCAGGGCGGCTAACAAACTCATAGGAAAGGGGGGTAATACAACAAAGCAAACAAGACAAACAATTACAAAAAACATATTAAAACTCCGCAACAGGCACAACAATTCGAGTGGGGCTGGGAACTCATCGGCCCCAGGCCTGTCAGAACAGCCAGGTCTTAACAGCTTTGTAGAAAGCCAGAAGGGTGGTGAGGGTCCGAATCTCTATGGGGAGATTGTTCCAGAGGGCCGGAGCAGCCACAGAGAAGGCCCTCCCCTGGGGGGGTCAACTGTTGACACTGGCTAGCTGATAGGACCCGGAGGAGGCCTAGTCTGTGGGATCTAATTGGTCGTAGGGAGGTAATTGGCAGCAGGTGGTCTCTCAAGTACCCAGGTCCGATACCATGTAGGGCTTTAAAAGTAACGACTAGCACCTTGAAACGCATCCGGAGTCCAATAGGCAGCCAGTGCAGCTCACAGAGGATAGGTATAACGTGGGTGTACCAAGGTGCACCCACGATCGCTCGTGCGGCTGCAAAATCCAAGGGAGATTGTGAAATAAGGATTATTACTTGGACAAAACAATATTTTGTTGACTTGAACTTATCTTATGTACCAAAAGCTCTAAGAGATGAAAAGAGCAGGAAGCAACTGAGAGGCAGTAGGAAAAGAAAGGGGGAAGATCTCCCTATGTTTTTTACAGTATAAAAACTGCATGATTTTGTTAATTTCCATATTGGTGGGGGTATACCTCCTTAAAATTACTCACATTATCCATTTGGATATAGTTTCAAATGAATATGAATAAGAGGCAAAGCATATAATATCACATTCCTATGGGCACACAAGGGACAGCGTGGATAAAAGTAAACCACTGCAATCTAGGGTAGCAAAACGAATTTGAATGTAAGAGTCCTTAATGGCTGGAAAGTATTACATCTAGGTTTCAGTTCAAGAGCTCCCTGAAGGCCAGCAACTAGTGATTTCCATATGTGAAACCTTCACAGGATCATTGCTGAACTGACCATTTCATGCTCTTTGCCACTTATGACAAAATACTTCCTTCTGGATATACTGGGGAGAAAGGATGCTTGCTACGTTGCCATTGGCCCATAGCAGAATTACAAGCTTGTAAGTAATTCCACTCCCTCCCAACACCACCATGCCACCAGGAATTCTCAAGCAGACATAATGTAAAAATGTTCATGCTTCCTTGGAATGAAAATAAACATGACTATGATGTCCACCTTGGGACGTGAAGGCATGTCTTTATGTGTTATTTTGGTCCACTCCCAGATGTGGAAGTTTAGTGGGAGGTAAGGAATGTGATCACTATAAGATTTGGTTGGATTGCTTTGTTTTATGTTGTTTCATGTTAAGGTTTTTAATTATGTTTGTAAACTACTTTGTAGAGTTATAGGGATGGGAATAAAAATGGCTTCAGATAACAAAATAGATACCGAGAACTTTAGTAGCAAACTTGAAAAAGCTGTCCCTTAAAATATATAGAAGGTTGTGGGAAGCAGTTTCCTCAAATAAATTACCACGAAGGAACTGTGATATAATTTCACCAAGATGAGATCTGTTTCCAAATTTATCCTTACACCCACTCTTTGTATTATCTCCAAAAGAAAGAAAGTATTTTGACTTTTTCTCACACCATATAGTCATATACTACAGCTTCCCCTAATGATCCTAGGAAGAGGAAGAGTTCAGACAGAACAGCAGAGAGTATTGAAGATTTGTTTTCAATATTTTTTTATTGAAGCATTTCTGTTCTTCTGGCAGCTGCCACTATCATTTTTTGAGCAATAGATTTACAAATAAATATAGCAGAAAGGGGATTTTCTGAAACAGAAATCAGCCATTGAGAAAGGGTAGATTTAAAAATCAACATCTTCTAATAATTTATATGTTTTTGATGTTTTCTTTGTATTGTGTTTGCCAAAATGTAAGATGGGCAGCTGTATAAACTGAATGAATGAATGAATAAATAAATGAATGAATGAATGAATATCTTAATTGTGTGAAGAAAGAAGAATATTAGTATAAAATTAGTAAATCATTCACTTAATTAAGAATAACCAAGTTTCTAGCAAATGGTATCATTTTGTCTAGGCTCAGGAGAAGTCAGAGAATTCTCTGACTCAGAAAGCCAAAGAATTTCCCTGGGAAGCCAAAGCATTTTGCCAGTAGAAGACAATAGTAAAACACTTCTGTGGTGTTTCCCAGAAGACTGGAATAGAACTTCACAAAGAAGCTATCAGGAGTTGAACTTGACTTAAAGGAAACTTATCTTCATATAGCTGAATTGATGTCCTAGTTCGATTCAGCTAGACAGCCTTTAGTGATGTTTTTGTGACTCCACTAAATTGTTATTTATGTCAATGAGATTAAAATGTGACTTTGCTTGATCTATGCATAGAGCTTTCCTCAATACAGTTTTTCTGTTTAATTATTTATTGCTAAGATCATTGCCATCATTCTATAAATTACTTAATGTTGTCCTGTGAATAGAACTCTAAAACACAAACAAATAAGTAAATAATCATTGCTGGCCAATTAAATTAACATTAATTGCAATCTATCAGATTGCTAACAGAATCCCATTAATGATGACTCAAGGGATAATAATAATAATAATAATAATAACAACAACAACAACAACAACAACAACAACAACAACAACAACTCCGCCGTTGCCGGTCCCAAGCCCGGATGAGAAAGGAGGAGGGTTGGGGTCAAGTTGGCATCTGGTCCCGTAAAAACAAACCCGCCAACCCATACAATATGGTGAAAAAAACAAATAAGAATTCCATACCGCAACGGTCGTCGCGTGGGTTAACAAGGGCCGTGGCCGATGTTGGGGTCCCTGGACATCCATCGACAAGTGGGCTACAAGTGGACCAGCCAACAAAACGACAAAAATATAGTGCAGATGAAAACCGTGCCATAATGGCCTGGTTTTTACTGAGTTGTTACTACAACTCAGAGCCAGAAAAAAGAGGCTATTTAAAGCGAATGTATGAATTATGGAAACAACAATATCCAGATTCAAATGTTAGTGAACAACGACTAGCAGATCAAAGGTGATTTATTATACGAAATAGTGTTTAGTGAAGTTGAACATGAGGAAATTCAGTCAAATTGCAAAACCCAAAAAACAATATCACAAGCGGAAATAACTGATATTCAAGACACAACTAAAGACATTATAGTAGAACTCCCAGAAGAAGCTCTTGGGGAGGAAATAACATCACCACCACTAGAACCAGTTATCACTGAACCAACTGATGAACTAACTCAAAAACAAAAAGAATTGAAGGATAAGATCATGGAGCATTTTCTGCTTAATGAGGAAAGGCAACGTTTACCACCACTAAAAACTGTGCCTAAGAAAATTTTGGCCCCTATCATGAAAATGGTTAATGCAGTGTTTTCAACAATTGAACCGTGATCCATCTTGGAAACAAACCAGTTAATGTACAGCGCAGCTGTAATAGTCACTAATGAACTAGGCATTAAAATTAAAGTACCTAGTCACACAACAGAAAAAGCATCAAAGCCAAAGTGGAAAATCCGTTTAGAACAAAAAATAAAAAAATTAAGGGCAGATGCTAGTAACTTAAAGAACATGCATGAGCAACGGCTTAAAAACAACAAAATCATAGATCGGCTAATCAGGAGATATAGATTGGATACAAGAAACATCAATGAAGCTGTAGAGATTGTAAAACAGCAGATAACAGCAACAGCTAGAAAAATTGAAAGATGTGAGGCACGAATCATCCAATATAAACAAAATCAGCAATTTCGATCAGACCAACGGCGTTTTTATCAAAGTCTTAATGTGAATGGTGACACCAAAAGTGAAAAACCAGAAAAACAGGCCACAGTTGAATTCTGGAAAGAATTGTGGGAAAATGCAAAGGACTACAACAAGGAAGCAAAGTGGATACATGACTTTGAGAAAAGCATTGGCAACAAACAAATGCAAGTATTAGAAATAACAACTGAGATGGTCAAAAATCGAGTTAAAAAGGTAAAGAATTGGACATCACCTGGAAAGGACCAATTACATGGTTTCTGGCTCAAATATCTGACCAGTTTACATGCAATATTGGCCAGGCAACTGAATGAAATTTTACAAAAGGGCCAAATTGAGGAATGGTTGACAACTGGAAAAACATACTTGATTCAGAAGGATGCAACTAAAGGAACAACACATGAAAACTACAGACCAATAACATGCTTGCCAACAACCTTCAAATTACTCACAGGCATTATTGCAGATAACATGATGGATTATTTGGAAACAAACAACATCTTGCCAGTAGAGCAAAAAGGCAACAAAAGAAGGAGCAGGGGCACAAAAGATCAGCTTCTAATTGATAAAATGATATTAGAAAATTGTAAGAACAGAAAAACGAACTTGAATATGGTCTGGATTGATTACAAAAAGGCATTTGACTCACTGCCACATAGTTGGATCATAAAATGCTTAGAAACAACTGGCATTAGCAAAAATATTACATCCTTTACTGAAAAGGCGATGAAACAATGGAGAACTGAGTTGGCAGTAGGGAATGAGATCTACAGAATGGTTAATATCAAGCGAGGAATTTTCCAGGGTGATTCACTTTCACCTCTTCTCTTCATCATCGCAATGATCCCACTATCAGTAATCTTAAAAAAAATGAAATTAGGCTACCAAACAGCCAAAGAAGCTGAAAAAATTTCGCATTTACTATATATGGATGATTTGAAACTCTATGGAAAGTCAGAAATAGAAATCCAATCATTGACAAACACAGTCCGAGTATTCAGCACCGATATTTCAATGCAGTTTGGCATGGAAAAATGCGCCACTGTATCCATAAAAAGGGGCAAAATCACTGCATGTGAGGGAATTGAAATGCCCAATGCCCAATTAATTAAATGCAACGAAAATGAAGCCTACAAATACTTAGGCATTCTGCAGTTGGATAACATCAAGCATGGAGAAGTAAAAACTATTGTCAGGCGAGAGTACACCAACAGAGTTAGGAAAATTTTGAAATCTAAATTGAATGGTGGAAATACAATCAAGGCCATAAATACCTGGGCAATACCAGTTATAAGATACACAGCTGGTATAGTTAACTGGACACAAGCTGATTTGGACATTTTGGACTGAAAAACCAGGAAACTAATGACAATGCACTACAGTTTACATCCACATGGTGATACTGATAGACTATACCTGCCCTGAAAATCAGGTGGCAGAGGATTATTACAAGTGAAGCAAACAGTTGAAGAAGAAAAACGTGCACTGGCTGATTATTTAAAAGAAAGTCAAGAACATCTATTAGTCGAAGTAAAGAACAAAAAACTACTGAAAGCCCAACAGATGAAACAAGAATACAGAAAAGATGTGATTAAATCAAGAATGGAGAGTTGGCAGAAGAAAGCGCTGCATGGCCAATTTCTGGAAAAAATAAAAGATAAAGTGGACAGTGAACAAACTTGGTTATGGTTAACAACAGGTACATTAAAGAAAGAAACAGAGTCACTAATCCTGGCTGCGCAAGAACAAGCTATCCGCACAAATGCCTTTAAGGCCAAAATCGAAAAATCCTCTGATGATGCCAAATGCAGACTTTGCAAAGAAGCTGATGAAACTGTTGATCACATACTCAGCTGCTGAAAAAAAATCGCGCAGACTGATTATAAATTGCGGCACAATTCAGTAGCACAAATGATCCATTTGAATTTGTGCAAAAATTATAATATTAAAACAGCAACAAACTGGTGGGAACATCAGCCTGAAAAAGTCACCGAAAATCAGATGGTCAAGATCTTGTGGGATTTCCGTATACAAACCAACAAAATACTGGCGCATAATACACCAGACATCACACTGGTTGAGAAAAATAAGGTCACAATCATAGACATCGCAATACCAGGTGAGAAAGAACATGAAAAAATCGCAAAATACCAGGACTTAAAAATTGAAATTCAACGACTATGGCACAAACCAACAGTGGTAATTCCAGTGGTAATTAGCACACTGGGTGCTATTCCAAAAGCACTGGAATTACATTTAAAACAGTTAAAAATTGACAAAATCACCATCAGTCAAATGCAAAAAGCCGCACTGCTTGGATCTGCACGCATATTACGAAAATATGTTACGACGTCCTAGGCCCCTGGATGGGGCCCGACTAGTAACCACTGCCAAATCCGGCAAAACAACTGGCTGCTGTGATACAATTGTATAATAATAATAATAATAATAATAATAATAATAATAATAATAATAATAATAATAATAATAATAATAATAATTATTATTATTATTATTATTATTATTATTATTATTATACCAGGACTTAAAAATCGAAATTCAACGACTATGGCACAAACCAGCAGTGGTAATTCCAGTGGTAATTGGCACACTGGGTGCTATTCCAAAAGCACTGGAATTACATTTAAAACAGTTAAAAATTGACAAAATCACCATCAGTCAAATGCAAAAAGCCGCACTGCTTGGATCTGCACGCATATTACGAAAATACGTTACGACGTCCTAGGCCCCTGGGTGGGGCCCGACTAGTAACCAATGCCAAACCCGGTGAAACAACTGGCCGCTGTGATACAATTGTATAATAATAATAATAATAATTGTGGGATTTCCGTATACAAACCGACAAAATACTGGCGCATAATACACCAGACATCACACTGGTTGAGAAAAATAAGGTCACAATCATAGACATCGCAATACCAGGTGATAGCAGGGTCGCCGAGAAGGAACATGAAAAAATAGCAAGATACCAGGACTTAAAAATCGAAATTCAACGACTATGGCACAAACCAGCAGTGGTAATTCCAGTGGTAATTGGCACACTGGGTGCTATTCCAAAAGCACTGGAATTACATTTAAAACAGTTAAAAATTGACAAAATCACCATCAGTCAAATGCAAAAAGCCGCACTGCTTGGATCTGCACGCATATTAAGAAAATACGTTACGACGTCCTAGGCCCCTGGGTGGGGCCTGACTAGTAACCAATGCCAAATCCGGCGAAACAACTGGCCGCTGTGATACAATTGTATAATAATAATAATAATAATAATAATAATAATAATAATAATAATAATAATAATAATAGCAAAACTATATTAAGGGAGTACATGGTCATTTTGCCATAAAAATGCCAACTACTTTAAACATATATCAAAGTAGTTATAATCCAGTGTTTTCTCTCTCTCTCTCTCTCTCTCTCTCTCTCTCTCTCTTTCTTTTTCTCCTCCCCCCTCTCTTCCTCCCCCTCCCCCCTCTCTCTCTCCTATCTGTGTATTCTGCAGATGAAATAACAAAATAATAAAATATGTTGCATTCTCTGATTTGTATATCCTTGCTGGACAGTAAAGCAAATTATAGGTTCAAAATTATTTTGCTACGGCCTTCCCAAAACTTGTAAAAAAGATAACAGGGATTGGCCCTACCCATTTGTATGTAGTATGCAGTGTAGCCTGAGGTATGCCATCATGACAGATATCTGTAATAGATCTTAAATATTTTTATTTTAAAGATGTTAATACTTCCAGATGGACAAACCCAGCAGTACCAATCAAAAGGCTTTGTGCGTCTCTTGTCAGCCTACCTCTCTTAAAAGAGATTCTCTGAAAAGACAGATTGTGAGGAATGTGATGGAAAAAGACTGAGATGTTATCAGTGGAGAATGCTACTACAGTATCTGGATCCCTTGTCTAGTTTTGTGATTGAGATTGCAAATGCACAATACAAGCTTCATGTGGAAGCACCTGTAGTCTGCCTGCTTTCAGGGAATAGTAGTCATCTTTTCAAATAATGCAAAGAAATAGTATCATCTTGGCAATCTTTTGAAGTTTCCTTTCCAACTTTTAATTCACAGGAACATAAACAATGGTGAAGACCTAGTAATGCTCTGTAATACAACAATGATATTATTTTCTTTTTTTAAAGGTTTTTTTATTTTTTTATTTTTCTACAAACACATTATTATGTGATGAGTGTGGAACCAGAGTTACATTTTAGTACAAATAAAACCCTTGCTATTTAACACAATTAATAATCTTATAAACTTTTAGTAATACACGGATTTTGTTGAATTATAATCTTTCCTTAATTATTCAATATTTCAATATATTGATTTTTTGCCAATATCCATATTCTTGATATCATTCCTTTTACTACAGATAAAATACCAATAACCATATTTGTTATGTTTAACAAACTTATATATTTCTAATAGTAATACACTGATTTATTATAATCTTCCATTGTTCCCCTTTCTAATCCCATTTTAAAACAAATAAAACAATGTTCATTTTAGTTATATTTGACAAGTCATATAATTCTAATAATAGTAATAATACACCTATTTTGTTGAATCTTTTATTAACGTATTCAATAATTCAATGTTGTTTTCATGCCAATCAAATTATACATATAATTCCTTTTACTACAAATAAAATGTTGATAGTCACATTTGTTACATTTTAACAAACATGTATGATTATACTAATAATATACATATTTATATTAAGCTACACTCTTCAATCTTTTGCTTATTCAATATTTTTGTTATTTTTAAAGCCATTGTCATTTTATTCAAACATATTCAAAATTGTCTAACAATGACATTATTTTCAACTTGCAATGAATGAATTATTCAGTGTTTAATCTTTACATCAGAATAAATTTAATATTTTGGAGAAAATGTAAGAAAGACTATGGATAGGCAGGCTTATGAAAGATATAAAATGGATATAACATATCCAAAATTGGATCCCAAATTTTAGGATCTTCTTTTAAAAAATAGTTTAGGATTATTGTTGTCATTATTGCTATAGTGCATTGCACAGCCAGCCAGATGTTCAGACTTCATTTGACTTTTTTTTCCACCTATTGAGTATTATTATTTTGCTGATGTTCCCCTCAAAGTATGTTGAATTTATTTTAGAGCTTAAATTAGAGTTTTTGTGGATTTTATGCCTATACAGGGTCAGAGCATCTTTAGGTAAACACAGCAAAAAGGCATTTGGGCACAAGTTAGAGTACTGTACAGAAGTTGAATAGAGGAGGCTATCTTGGAAACCAATTTAAAAATTGCAGCAGGACAAAATATAGCAGCTCATTTCCTGATAGGAAAAAGATGAAGGAAATAATTGCTAGTTAAATGTTAGCTATTTGCTAGAAAGCCACCACACCAGAAGGCACCTCCTTTGTTTATACACTTTCTTTCTTTCTTGACAAGATTCTGCTCTAGAGGTCATCTAGAAGGCAGACTGCAAAACATGGGAAAAGGCCCTTAGGACTTTTCTGAAAGGAATCTCGCCTTCCTTCATTTCTGTCTAGATACCTGGCGTTGAAACTTTTTCCCTGAGAACTAACATTTCTCATATTTAGTCTGCTAGGCAAAGTATTTCAATACAGTACAGAACATGCATAGAATTTCCTTTTACAGCTAGCTCATGTATCTTTTATATTTGCTTGTTTGTCACTTTAAAAAAAAGTTTCCTGTGTGCTATGTTTTATTATTTCTTCTGGCGTGGGTAACGGTGATGAACTTTATGCTTGCTCAGTCTCTGCCATTCAATGCTGGCTGATTTCCTAAATCTCTCATCTGTTAAGTCCAAGCTTTCATGATTCGGAAGGTAGCAGCATTAACATTTTTCAAGAGGAACAAGGAACTATTTCCTTAACCTTTAAAAAGCCATATATATTTGTTTGAGGACAATTTTGGCCTGCAGCCTAGTCTTGTTGACAAAGACTTTGGTAATGAGGTAATGAGGGCACTGAACAATTTTAAGTCTACTGTGAAAGACTTCTGAATACAATGGGGGGTTTAAACTCTTCTCAGAATTTAACTTTATACATAGTGCAAGTTACTACAATGTTCTACGAATAAAACTTTCAATAGCATTTATTTATTTATTGCTGCCCATTCCAGAGGCATTGTTGGTTATTACAGATATTAAAAACACAATAAAACAATAATTATAACTATAAGAAATAATTCAGTTTCCTAATTACTAAAAAAATAGACAAATGTGAAGGTTAGGTGCTTCACAGCTAATCTCCAAAGAACCTACAGAAAAGCCAATTTTAACCAGCTTCTGGAAAGTCAAGAGATTGAAGAACAGTCTTGTTTTGTGGGATAATGTTCCATAGGAGACAACATCCACAGAGACTCAATGCCAGCAGACTCCATTCCACTTAATCTCTTGGTAGTTAAGGAGCCTTAATAAGTACTCCTTGAATGTTTAGATTAGAATCTAAAAGTCTGGGCTCATCTAATGCAATTTCTTATATATCTCTTATATGTGTATTCAAGAGGGCACCAGAATTGCACTCAAAATCACAATTGTATAATGTGGAAGCACTGTGACTGACTAGTAAGTGCAAGTCTCCAACATTCTTTACTAGCTGTAGTTCTGGATGATCTCGAAGGACAGCCCAATATATAGCCAAGTAATCTAATAAAATAATCACTAGGACATTAGCAGCCATTCCCAGAGCATTCTGTTGTAGTTAAGATCTTAATCAGTAGTGGGTTCCTACCAGTTCGGACCAGTTCTCCTGAACTGGTAGTGCTGCCTTCAAATAGAGAGCGAACTGGTGCTCTGGTTTTTTTTCAGCCCATCCCTGGGTTATACTTACCTTTATTTCAGTTTCCCAAGCCCAGCAGATCCAGGGTAGCAGATTGAGTTGCCACTCCTCAGCTGTTTTCCATTTTTTATGAGTAATTTTTGTTCAATAGTGTGAAGTGCGCACTCAGCGAACCGGTAATAAACCGGCTAGGAACCCACCACTGATCCTAATTGTTAGATTCCCCCCAAAAAGAACCAGGCGGGAGGCGTCTGAGGTAACCGTAAGTATAACAAGTTTATTACAGGCAAGAACGAACAACAGGAGTAGACCGGCACCCTTCCTCTGTCTGACAGCTTTTTATATAGAGCTGTCAGACAGGAGGACCAATAGCCGCGCATATGACAATCCGGCAACTTGCAGGTCGCGCCTGATTGGCTAAGGCGTGCCTGGCTGTTGCCGAGCTGTCATTCGTAAGTCCGAGGACTTACTCGATTCAACACTAATGGGTATCCCAATGAAAGATAGGCAAAGTTTATTCTTGTTGCAGCTTCCACCTAATCAGAGTCTTTCTGTCCAGGAGTCCAGAAGGATCTTTAAGTTATGAATCTACTGTGTATAGTAAAAAAATGATCATTTTAAAAGTGAAGGTTGATATAGTCCTGGAATGAGAAGTTTCATGTTGTATTTGGGCCTGTTTTTCTTCATTCAGACCCTAACAGCACCCAGTACCTAATCAGAGATTCTATCGTCCTAATAAGTCCATGGGAGACACGTATAAGTGAGACTCATTGACAAATTCAGGATGATATTCACTCAGAACTGAAACATAACTTCACTGAATGGCTTCATGTTCATAACAGATCTCTCTCATCTATTCTAATAGACAATTAGATGACTCACAATGTGTATCGCATAGTAAATAAGTTGATGAGTCCAATGTCATATCTAATTTCCACATAAAGAAGCCCTGAGGTCACTTTTCCTCTTCTAATTCACCCCAAAGGAGAGCAAATCCTGAAGCTTCTAAAATAATTGGAAAGGGTGGGAATAATGGCCCTTGTTCTCCTCTTACCAAGAAAGTAAAGAAATCTTGCACACATTCATTTTGGCCAAGCAAAATCATAATTATGATTATCTTTAATTGTATCACTAGGACTGAGGGATTCTTTACTTGCACAAATTAATAAAAAGTCTAAGGCAAACCTTGTCTAGAATGACATAGACAATTTAAAAGATACAGGATGTCATGTTAAAGGAAAAGGAACAAGAAAATGGATTAAATAAGCAGCAGGGACACAAAATAGTCCACATTCAGAGCAGAAAATATTTTTACTGTGAAAAGTAAAAGATAGCAAATTCTAGGTCTGAGGTTGTATGTTTCCCAACATAATACTTTTGCTGCCCTACAAGCTCCTTTTAATTGTGACAACACGAGACTGTACAATTTCCTGCCATTTTCAGATGGAAAATTGATGAAAATTAAGCCTAGGCCTTAAATAGGCACAGTATAGTTTAAAAACATACAAATTGTGCAACTATTCAGATTCAAAGTATTCACTTATAATGCTGGAGAGTGAGTCCAAGAACCCAGAAAAAGCTCCAGGATATTTTATATCAAAGCAGCCTTCCTGGGGGAGGTAACTAATCTATGACAATCAGAAAAAGAATACATTGCTGTTTTTCAGGACTTCAGGAATATGAATTGGAGGAGATATACTTGTAGACAGCATGGTTTGAATAAAGCAGCTCTGAAGAAAAACTACCATCCTGCCAATATTAAGCCTATATAAGAATCAGGGGCCTTTTTAGGTGGGGTGGGGGGAGAATATGCAACTAAAGCAAAAACCTAAAGACAGGGAGCATTTCGTTTTGGCTGGAACGCACACAATGTTGTTATATTCATCTTTATTTTACAATTTAATCCTATGCACATTTGCCTAGAAACCATCCCTCTTGGTTTCTTTATAAATTACTTCCAATGAAAAATACTCAGCACATTATTGCCCAAGAAGCTCCAACTCATAACCTTGATTCCACTGACTCTCTTGGTGAACAGTCCCATCACAAAATGACATTTCTCTCCCCCCACCACCACCTTTCTACATGCCTGTGCAAGCGCAGTCATTATTCTTATTCCGAACAGCCGAACTGGCATGTTATAATGCATTAACTAAGGTGTGTCTCTGATATCCTTTTCAAGGCCCTGCTGGAATCTAGGGGGAAACTAAGAACTCTGATACAGCAAATAAGAGAGACTAACAATAGCTTGGGTTCTCAAGAAATCAAGTCTTGGGTCCCAGAAAAAATGCTTTAAAATCTCCGAGCTTTTTGTCTGAAAGAGATAACATGACTGGAAACTATTCTCTGTAAAGAAAGGTTTTGGCAAATATAAGTCATGATCTTTACACTTCACTTTACATGCCTTGCATTTATTGACTGGCTTCCAAAACTGAAGCTTTCCCATGGGAAGACAAAGAAACAATGGTAATTTCTTTTGAATGAAAGTCTCTTTACAGGTGACAGGTAAACATACCGAGTACAGCCTGTGAATTGACTTTTTTTTTTTACTGCACAAGTGGGCCATTACATAACTATTTAAAATACCTTCACAAGGAATTCTGTGTGGGAGAAACCATCAAAAGAGGAAGTAGGAGCCTGAGAAAGTATTTAAAAACTAGATCATTGTATTCAGGTTTTACAGATAAAGCTGAATTTCAGAATGCCACAATAGTTTTATCAAATTATGTGCAAGTGCCACAGATGGGCAGGCATGCAGAGAAAAAGAGAGAGAGAATTTAAATTAGCTGGCTCAGGAAAATACTTTGAATTCTTCACTTATTATGAAATGTAAGCCTTATCCATAATGAAAAAGGAAAATGGTTATCTAGGAAATATTTTTAGATTGTATCTATGCAAATATTAAAGGATAGGAAGTGGGCAAAATGAGACAGACAAGAAAACAAAACGCTGAAGCACAACAAAGTATTTCCTCCCATGTTTTCAAAAGGTCTTCAAACAGTTTTAAACAATGAGCTGGTTATGAATGGATCCACTTGTATCCACTAGTATGAAGTAGAAGAACACCTTCTAATTCACACATATCTTCTTATAAATCTTGTAGCATCTCAAACATTTGAGCCAAGGTGGCGCAGTGGTTAAATGCAGCACTGCAGGCTACTGCTAGATCAGCAGGTCAGCGGTTCAAATCTCACCGGCTCAGGGTTGACTCAGCCTTCCATCCTTCCGAGGTGGGTAAAATGAGGACCCAGATTGTTGGGGGCAATATGCTGACTCTCTGTAAACCGCTTAGAGAGGCCTGAAAGGCCTATGAAGCGGTATATAAGTCTACTGCTATTGCTATTGCTATTGCTATTTGCTGATTTATGATAGAGTAAATTATATTTGGATAGCCATCCCCTTAATGAGCTACTAGAAGTGTTTGTAGAATGTGTCTTGAATTGTGAACAGTGGAAAGAAGCAGATAGAAAAGGCAGAAAGTAGAATAATTTTATTCAAGCTCATCTTTAATGGTTTCATTAAATACTTACAGATCATCTACCATTTTATTATTTAGGATGACATCTCTGAAACAAGGATTGAATAAACATCTCAGCAGATTTCAAGTCCTTCCTGTAGTGCTGGGTCCAGAATACATTGTGATGATATTTTACAACTTTCAGTTGCCTCAGGATTCCATTTTGTCACACACACACACACACACACACACACACACACACACACACACACTTTTTAAAAATCTATATTAAATTGTTGAGCGCTTTTCAGCATTTTTCTATTTGGTTGAAATGTAGGACTACTTCTCATTGCCATCTATTGATCAAAAGGAGTTAGTGAACATTTTGGAGAAACCTTTGGAATGGATGTGTGTTGACTAGTTAAAACGTTACTATATAAAACCAACTGATTTATATGGATCAGTCTTTTTGCATGGGCTGTACTAACCCAATACAATGAAGATGCCCTGGGGTTAGTGGTACGGATGGAGGCACAGTAAACTTTACTAACCAGAACTGTGCTTTGCCAACACAGGAAACTGCATGGATAAAATAGACTTTGCTGTTACTACAAATTCCTTCCACTTGGAATAATCTCAGATGCAAGACATGACTGCAAGGAAGTTTTCCTGTTTGGTCGTGGGTAAGTTTTAGTAAATCCTGGAGATTTGATCATAGGGAACCTATCCTGAATCACTTGTGAACTTCCTCAATCAAAACATTTCCTTTTAAGTAGAACTTAAGTATCAATTTTCTTCTGCTCAGCTTTTTAATGAAGAATTTAATACCTTTGTGGTTTAACTTTAAATGTTTAAAATAGTTTTCAGTGCCTTACTTTCAAATTAGTTTCGGGATGTTTTCTGCATAGAAATGTTTTATACTTTGAAACTCTGTCACCAAATGATAAATAATGCAAACATCCCAAATCTATCAATATCATCAGAAATGTGAATGCAATAAAATACAGGTATTAGCAATAAATATTTAAAAGAAATGGGGTATATTAATCACTCAATATAGAAGTATCAGTTAACTTTTTAAAAAATCAATTTGATGATATAAATAAAATTTTTGGGATAAAAAATTGTAATTTCAAGGAGGTGTTTCTCTTCACTCACCCTCTTCTTCACCATAGATTATATAGTTGACTACATAATTATAGTCAATTATAGTCAAACAATTGAATTATAGTCAAACAATTATAAAAAGTTTATTGTGTGGTATTTGCTACCACATTTAGTAACTTTCATTTTCTTCTGGTGTTTTGTCTGGCACCCAAAAGTATTAAAAATATTTATCAAATGTTGATACCAATGGAATCAACAATTTTCAGGTTTTTATTATCCATCTCATATCACACAAGTTAACTCTCTGAACAGTAGTTAATTACCAAATGTAACATTTTAAGAATTGCTCATTCCAGACTGGGATGTTGTACCATTTGCTTTTGCTGTTGTGGGGTTTTGTTTTTAAATTACTTGAGAAAAAAATATATTCAGTTGTCAAGGCAACTGCTAGATCCAAAGACCCATGTGCAAAAGATCAAAGGTTCTGACAGCCATCTGTCCCTTTTTAATAATGCAAGGAGAAACTTGTAGAATCCTGACATAGCTCTCACTGAAAAGGAAAAAAAAACAGATTAAAAAACTATCCATAAAGGATATATGTTTGCAATGTATAAGAATGAAAAAAGGTCAGGATAGTATAGTGGTTAGAGTATTGGATTAGGTCTGTTAAAACTCAAATTTTAATTCATCTTCAGTCACAGATTTTGGGCTATCCTTCTTCTCTCAGCCTAACCTAATTTACAGGGTTGTTGTTGCTGTAAAAAACAAGAAGAAGAAGAAAGAAAAAACATTACGTTTTTTATTGAACTAAATGTAGTAAATTAAGGGAAAATGACATAATATATCAATCAATCAATTTTATTTTATACAGATTTTATTATATATAAAATATGCTTCAAACACTTGACCAATACATATTATAATTAAAGTTTAAAGAATGTGGAATTACACATATATAAGATTTTTAGGTTATTATATAACTAATAGATAGAAGGTACTCATCCATATTTGTAATACCAACTTTATAGTCATAACATCTATTTACTTTTTCATCTACTTACCTTGCTATTGATACATAATTCAAAAGAACATGTTTTACAAAAAGCACTAAGTCATAAATAAAGCCATTTCTTAAAGTTATAATTCCCTTCTCCTATTCAGCTCTTTTTAATCAACAAAGCCATAAATCACCAGTTCATTTTTTCCATTTTCATCAAAAAAAAATGCATAAGAAGTTTCCAGACTTTAAAAAAAGCACTTATCTTATTTTAGAACAAGAGTAGTTCTAAAATTGAAAGAAAAACTTTGATAGCCTGTACTATACTGAAGACACTACTGTGATAGCTGAAAATGCAAATGATCTGGAAATTTGGGACCAAATTTAATGAAAAATGAAGGTAGAATTAATTATAAAGACCAATCTAATGAGAATAGGGAAAGGATCCATTGTATAATGTGTCTAAATTATCACTGTGAATGAAGATGAATCTAGCCAACCACAGAAAAGAGAGTGGCTAGGTTTATAAATGCAGTTATCATTGGGTTTCATGTCAATGGAGATTCTTGGTCATCCAGGTCATAGCTGTCCCCAAAGATGATTTTTCAAGAGGCAACTGGACTTTCTTGTTTTTCTTTGAAGATGTTTCACTTCTCATCCAAGAAGCTTCTTCAGCTCTGACTGGATGGTGGGAATGGGAGGATGTATACTCCTTGCAGACAGTTGGTCATTTGCATTCTTTTTAGAGAGTCATTGAGACCACCTGGAGGTTTATCTGTGTTATCAGTCCAGTCCTTTCAACATTTCCACGAAGAAGCTCTAAACCCATTTGCATTACTCAGGTGACCCTGATGACATTGAGTTGCATATTAGAGAAAAGGAGTGATTTTGATGGAACCGAGCAATCTTTAGGCTTTTTAGATTACAGAAATGTTGGAAAAGTGCCGGTCACAATAGCAGTGGAAAAATAGGGCAAAATTATTTTTATTATTATTTAGAAAATAATCCCTAGAAATAAATTTATTGTTAATCCAATCATAATACCATTAACAATTAAAGGGGCAAAACACATCCAGATTTCAAAGATGATCTATTTGTTGAGCATTTCAATCAAATTGGGAAGCTTAAAAATTGTATGTATGTATGTATGTATGTATGTATGTATGTATGTATGTTTCATATTTTAGGAGGGAAATCAGTTTTGGGATGGTTCAGAAAAAAGCAACAAAAATGGTACAAGAAGTTAGACTGCCTTCCCTATTTAAAAAAATAGGGAAGATTTGTCTTTTAGTTTTAGGGGGAAGGGGTTAAAGCAGAAGGCAAGGGTTAAAAAATAGACCACAGAACAGCTTTCGCCCATCAGATATACTTTCATATTTCTTTCCTAATGTAGATCCTTAGGAAAACCTATTTCTTTCCTCTGTCCACAACAAGAGTTATAGATTGGCTGCTACTCTGCATGAACGTTCTAGTTATTCCTTCTGTTCTTTATTTTCCCAGCTGTCCTTTGGTCTTATCTTTAAATCCCATTGACTTCAGAAGGATTTAAGCAATCTATCCCTAGCCATGATGGGAGCTCTGAAATGTTTTCTATCGCCAAGATGTTTTTATTTTTCTTCATTCCATCCTTTTTTATCTGTTTGCCCTTTTGATTATTTGGGTTTGAAGAAAGGCTAGCTTTTTTTTTTTTTTTTTGCTAAAGAGAAATGTCTAGATGAATAATGCTAATGTTGTCCTTTAGTTATAGATAATACATTGCAAACATTGCATTTTGTTCTAAGAAATGTCAAAAAATTACTACGACAGAATGGCCAGTTCTTTACAGCAGCTTTCATGATGCCAATAGAGGCAGAAACTAACAGTAAAATCATAGAAATGAGAACTGTGTTATTTTGGCAACAATGCCGCTTAGCATTTAGTAACTGCATTTTTAAAAGTTCACATTTTTGTTCACATGTAGGAAGACACTGGTATCACGTGCTTTTTGGCAATCTTCATTTTTGAGTTAATAAGTAGATGGGCAAGAAGACGTATTGACCTTTTTTCCAATTCAAGAAAGTGCAGAAAATGAAAAGTTTGGAGATAGGTTTAAAAAAAAAATTTAAACAACTAAAGTTATGCTGTCACTAATTCTCTGGTGAGAGTGTATATGTATATAGAGGCCCCATTGCATCTCTACTTGAATATTACATATTGAATACAATGTGGTTTTATTTGGGCCATGTCATATTTTTAAATTATACATTTTAAATATTATGAGCTGGCCTGAGTGTTTTTGGAGTCAGGCAGCATCAAAATCCAATAAATAGACAAACAAGCAAAGAAAACCCCAACAGATATCTTATACATAAAAATAGCACTAGCAATAGCACTTAGACCTATATACCACTTCAAAGTGCTTTTTACAAACCTCTCTAAGCGTTTTACAGAGTCAGCATATTGCCTCCAACAATCTGGGTCCTCATTTTACCCTCCTCTGAAGGATGGAAGGCTGAGTTAACCTTGAGCCTGGTGAGATTCGATCTGCCAAACTACTGGTAGCCGGTGATCAGCAGAAGTAGCCTGCAGTACTGCATTCTAACCATTGCGCCACCGCAGTTCAAAAATGAAAGAACAATTCTTCTTCTTTAGGAACATCTGGAAAATGCACAAAGATGAAACGACACACTAATTTCCACAATGGAAGAACAGTTTGTAAAGTTGTTAAGGTTAACAAAAATGGCGAAATTAACTGTTTTAATGAAATAAAAGTTACTAAGTTTTGTTTCTCCTTGGAAATTGTTTCTAGACTTTTTTTTTTCAAAACTGGATTTTCTCAAAACTTGAAGGGTTTTAAAGTTAATTACCAGCACCTTGGCTTATACTTGGAAACATTCTGGCTACCAGTGCAGCTTGTGACACAGAAGAGTCATTTGTGCAGAATGACAGATCCCCATAGCTGCCTGCATGGTTTGCATTTTTCATTCCAAATACTCTTTAAGGACATCCCCACGTAGATCGTGTTGCAGTAATGAGTGACTGTCAGCCAGAACTCCAGTTCAGGTCCAGGAACAGGCACAATTCAGACATAACAATAACCTGTGAACTAACAAAATGTAAACAATAGAAAATCAATAAAAACTTTTTTTAAAGAACCTGTGCAAAGACCTTCCTCTTCATGACTACCACATGTGCAGCAGTTGTGAGTCCAGGAGGTCCCTCAAATTATGAAATGTGCTGGCAGTGAAATTCCAACCAGAACAAGAAATGGAACCATATGAGGCTAGAACATAGAGCCACTTACTAGAGATGATCTGAAGCTTTTTCAGTGGGTTTTTCAAGGGAAAGTTATTATTTTATTATTATTTTAAAATAATTATATATTTATTTGTTCATGATATATGTGCCATTTTACCCAGCCTATTGGAACAGAAAAAGCATATTGTAGGTCCCATACATCATGCAGTGCCATCTGCAGGATCTAGGAAGAAAGTCTTTTCTGCAGAGGTACCCAGCCTCTGGAATATCATCTCTGTAGAGATCAGATTCTCCTGGACCCTACTTGCCTTTCAAAAAACCTTAAACATTTGAATTTGCCATTAAATTAAAGTTTGTCTCTGACAGAAAGCCACTTGAAGAGACTAGAAGCATTTGAAATGTGTATTTAAAGGCGGCTGTTATGTATAAGCTGGGTTGACAAAATCAGAAATGAGGAGGTGATAAGCCACCTGGGAAAGCCAAGGGAAATCATCAAAACCATAAAAAAATGAAAATCAGAATATTTTGGACATGTGGTGCGACACCCGGAAAAATACAGCATACTTCGCTTAATCCTCCAAGGAATGATTGAAGGAAAATGAGGTCCAGGCAGAAGAAGAACATCATGGCTTCAAAGTCTAAGGGATTGATTTGGACAAAATGCAACAGAACTTTTTCGTGTGGCTGTTAATAAAAATACAATCACCAGCATGATCGCCAACAACCAATGATGGATATGGCACAAGAAGAAGAAGAATTAAATTCAACTGGGCCTAGATTATGTGTATCAGCCTGTTTCTTGACTGTATGAACTGTTATAAATGATTCCTAGTGTTTCTGTTGGTTTTTTTTTTGGGGGGGGGGGTTACTATTTATGTTAATTTTTATTTTGTTATATTGTTTTTTATTATTAGTTTGCAGCACAGAGTCATGTACTTCAAATGGGCAAGGTAATCAAGAAATCAGATGAAATAAAACATAATAAACTGGAATCTTTGCAAGAATATATGTAAAAATGTATCATGTTCTCTACTCAAAGACACATAAATTCTTTATATTGCATAAAAAGGATGCAGCAGCCCATTTTTCTTTATGACTAGCACAGTTCTCTGTTTGCTTAAATGCACCAGGTGTATGCTAAGGTGGTAGAAACAACATTAAATATTTGTACATGTCTAGTACTTCCTTTGGCTATCCTAATCAGTATGGTGGTGACTCATCTATTCATAACTTTGATTCTTTGGAAAAGTAGGCAGAAATTGTTGAATGTACTGCTGAGAACTATCAATTAAATGCCAAACCATTTGAACAACCACCTAGGTGTTTTTGCTACATTTCATTGACAGAGCCATTAAAAGGAGCCTATAACTGAACTCCACTGATTTCAAAATGACAAGGACATGAATAACTGAAACCTTTCCCTTGTAACTTTAAATCAAACAAAACATAACAGATACTTTGAACTAAAGGAAGGAGATGCCTTTACCACTATGCAATGCATTTCTACCCAGCAGTTAGATGGGCTGAAATCCAGTTGCATCAAATCACTAATAAGGCTAGGAGAAGCCAGTAATAATACAACTTTTGTGTATAGTTGCTGATATAAGGCAGTTAGATATTTCAGCTGTTTCAACTTTTATTTATATTAAGATGGGCTGTTGAAAGCAGTTACTAAAAGAATGCATGCAGACTTTTTATTGCTCATAAATACAGCAATTATCTTCATCTTAATATGTTTTCAGTTGAATATCATAGGTACAGTGCATGATAATAAAAGCCTTAATAAACTAACATATAAGTTCAGTTTCAGTTCATTATCTTAGCATTTTATCAAATTGAGGAAATTTGCACCACCTTGTTTCTCTTTGATCTCAGATTCAATAAACTTGGAGACTTCACAAAATATTTTATTTGAATGTTGGGGGGGGGCACAGTAATATGGAATAATATTTCCCCCTGAAACTAAACTTTTGACTGTTGATTGATAGTCAAACAAATATTTAAAAATCTAGAACTTTGGCTTTCAAATTTATTCTTGTATTTTATGTCAAAAAGCGAAATCATTTCCTGCATTTTTCAAACTATGTTAAATATCCATATTTTGGGATGCTAAAATGTTAAAACTTAAATTATGTATAAATTTTATTGTAAAGAGGAAAAAGTTCATAGATTAAATCAATAATTTTAATCATAGCAGAAATTCTATTTTCTGTCCAAGGACATAGAAAATTCCAGCCTGTTCTTTATTTGCTCACACCATAGAGACTAGGGGTAGTCAACCTTTTTATACCTACCGCCCACTTTTGTATCTCTGTTAGTAGTAAAAATTTTCTGACCACCCACCGGTTCCACGGTAATGGTGATTTATAAAGTAGGGAAGTAACTTTACTTTATAAAATTTACAAAGCAGAGTTACAGCAACCCCCCCCCCACCACCCACCATGAAAGCTGGAACGCCCACGTAGGATCCAGGTTGACTACCACTGATATAGACAGAATTTTGCCAGACTACATCAATACTACTCTAATCCTAGCGAATATACCCTGAGAGATTCTAGGGAGTGACTCTCCTACACTGCTTCCTTTCCATAATCCAGCTTGTCTCTCCCCCCACCTCCTTAAAATGTCCCCCTTCCTTTTTGGGAAACTGCTACTTCACTGTAGTTCATCAAACTACCTCAAAAGGAAAAAAAATTTAAGGGATGGCTGCAGCAAGATACTGACTTGAATTAAATGTACAAAGAAGCCTAAAGATAAAATAAATCATTCTGGGTGTATTATTCTCACTAATTATTCCATCCCTATTCATATATTTTGAACAAATGGGACCTTAAAAAGGACTCTTTCAACCTTTTCTTGACTTTTTGAAGTCACCAGGGTTGCTGCAATCAGTTAGGGATTAAATCATGAGCAAGTAGCTTGTTCTACCTGTAGCTCTTATCAATATTAAAATGCATTCATTCAAATACCCAACAACATTCCAAGAATTATGACTACTGCTGGAGCAGAAATGATGGTAAGTCAGAAGGTTAATTGAAACCAGGAAAGAAAGGCCTTTCATCAAAACAGTGAATTCTACTGTCATATTGAAGACCAGAAAAGTGCTAATTGTTATTCTTTTATTCAGACACTCAGGCACATTGAAACAAATGTGAGTTTCCCATATTTATTGTTCACACTCTAATTAAATAGCAATAGCACTTAGTCTTATATACCACTTCACAGTGCTCTCTAAAGGCTATAAAGGTCAATTTATCCCTGCATATATGCATACCAACATCACTCAATGGCCAAGCTTGGCCAAGCTAAGTTTGAGTCTCGGAAAAATCAAAGTAGGACACTCACTATGACTCATTGTATATGACAGTTCTATAGAATTACATTTTCCTTAGATGTTTATCTTTCAACTTGATTTGATCAGTCCATCAAACTTAAGTAGTTCCACTTTCACACTCTTCTCCTGGTATTTTTCCACCACTGGCTCGTCCAGTCTACATAGAAATTATCAGTGGTTGCGGGAACTCTCTCGTCATATCTTCTTCAAAGTCATGCTTTTGCCACTTGCTGTGTTTGTGAATTAGAACTGGCAATTTTATGATAAGATAATATATGCTCAAAATCAGGGAAATTTCATTATACAGAATAGTGATAATTCTGCTGTATTTCCTAGGTATGCACTTAAGATGCATTCTTTGGGGATTTTTTTTTCATTAAAATTAAGTGTTTGGCTTTCACTTCAAATCGTAAACTCTTGAACTTCTGCTTCAAAACTAAATAAAACACAGCCATGGCAACACATAAGATGACTAACACACATTAACAGATTTCTTTTTTCTATAAAAATATTTGCATCCATATCATGAATAAGGAAGGGTGTATTCTTTCTAACAATCTTATCAGTTAGTTATTCATAAATAAGTAACAGTTGGTAAGGTTTTAAATACCATAATGCCATAGTAATACAATGTTAGCAATGCAATCTCTGCCGAGTTATCTAAAATAATTGCCCCTACTAAAGTCTAAAAAATAAAACCTGACCTCGGAAACTAGGATTCAGGATGGACGTTTATTTCATTCAGTTAATAGTATTCAGATTATAGTTGTATTTTCTTATTGCTGAATTAAATCAAGTCAAAAATGAAGGATTCAAAGATGGTAAAATATAAACTTTTGGTAATATCACAGATGACTCTAGGGAGAAAAAAATAAATGCGAGTGGAAGATAAACTGTTGTATATTTATTGATTTAGAGAAAGTGTATGATAAAATGAATAAGGTGGAATTATGGATTTTTTATGTGAATATAGAGTTAAAGATAGGTTGCTGAATGTGTTAGTAGCAGTACATGATGGAAGCAGATCATGCATAAGAATAAATGGAATGCTTAGTGAACATTGAGCAAAGTGTAAAACAAAACTGTGTGATGTTTCCTTTGGTTATTAATGCATTTACCAATAAATGTATAAGGAACGCTTGTGGCGATCAGAGATATGAGTTTGTCCAGGTTCATATTTAGACTAGGGTCTAAATATTAGAGGCCATTTTTCCACTTTGTATAAAAACTATTTCTCTCTACTGTTTTGAAGTTGAAGGAATTCTGTCCATTCGGTCCATGGAAGCTTTTGAGAGTTATCCATGTATGTATGTATGTATGTATACATACATACATACATACATACATACATACATTGCGATCTCCAGAACTTTAAAATATATTGCTCACTTAGCTTTCATTAGCCACTGCTAACATTGTCAGAGTGTAAAAACCATTAAAGAGATACCTGCCTTTATACAATGCTATATCAATTACAATACTAATCAATTTGGCCATTACACGCATGATAGGCCCATCCACCCACCTTCCACCTGTAATTAGTTTTGTTGTTTTTACATCAGGCATATTAATCAATGCTCCTATTCCTGTTTCTTTTATAATTACACCTGGAAGTCATATTTTTAGGATAATATATACATACAGTACATACATACATACATACATACATACATACATACATACATACATACATCACACAGATATGATAATTTGTTATTTGTTGTAGAATTGAAGTAAAGTCACAAAAAAACTCAATGGAAGAATAAAGATAGGGGCTTTTGTTTGTCTATGTTAAGTTAGCAGCATATCAGGCAAACACTGACTAACAATCAGCAGTTTACATTCTACATTTGAATGGTCTTTGAAAGCAAAAGTGATTGATAATAGGTAAATATAAAAATATGACTAGTTTTTGTGCTATGACTTGCCAACAAGGAAAGAAATCAGGAGGAAGCTTAGATGCTATATAATTTCCTAAAAAGAAAAAAAAATACAAGAGTGCCGACTATAAAAGCAAAAGATGTATCATAAAGAACAGATAAAGTCAGTTCCTAGAATCATAGTTGAGCTGATGCCTTTGAAGCTGCGCTGTGCTTTGATCCAAGCCAGGTGATAAATGTATTATGATCTAAATGGGTCATATACAGCATGTTAAATTGCCTGACAGGTTTGAGTCAATGAAATCCCAGGGGTGACAAATGGCAGTCAAATGGGAGATTTAGCTGTATCCAATGCCATGCAAAGGAGACTGTCTATCAGCTTCCCTGTTAATAGCTTGACAGGTTACCTCCTGGAAAAATAATCTTGTTGGAAGTGAAATTTATATAGTTCTCAGATAAACATCCACAGAACATGAAAAGGTTTTCATTGACATGTGAACCGAATGTCAAATGCCATACTGTAGGAAAGAATCCTGTGTTTCAGTTCTGAAGTGTTCTATGGAAGAAGATGTGAAGAAATGCCTGATAGGAAATGGCATTCCTCTTGTGGATTGTTCTCCTTGAGATGAATTAGAAGAGTTGTCATCATCATCGAACAGTGCAGGTTGTGATGACGTGAGTTTGAAAAGTCCACAGAAATTATTCAAGGCAAGAGTGATGTTCTTCTTGCCGTGATGAAATAAAGAGGAACAACCAGTTGGTGCTATTTCTTGCTATGGAAATGGTAGCTAGTTTGAAGGGGCTGTGGCTTCAAGAAAACATATTGGACAGTAACGGTAAGAGTGAAGAGCTATGTTTTCAGACCTGCAGGATTGATGTCAACCCTGAAAAGCACTTCAGAGAAGAAACACACACCAAAGTACAAGCTCTAACTTTATTGTAAGGTGACAGTAACAGAATCTAGTCTGAAAGCGCACCTCTCCCCTCTTGCCTTTACAGTCCAAGGAACTAGGAAGAGTCCCTTCTAAGATGTTTGCCATTGGCCCATGCCCCTATTCCAGTGATGGCTAAACTTTTTGTCATTGCATGCCGAAAGCGCGCCCCCCGCACCCATAATGCAAGATTCTAGTAGGCCTCCCTGCAGTCTCCTGAGAGCAAAAACTGGCACGGAGGAGGACCACACACACCCATGCTCCCCCCAAGCATCCTGCACATGTATGAGCATCTCCCACATGTGCCCTGCCGCCTGTGTATGCATGGCAGAGACCCCAAAATCAACTGGCTGGCAGGAAGCAGTACATATGCATGGTGGAGCTCAGCTGGGCAACGGCTCAGGAGACTGCAGAGAGGGCTCTGCGTGGCACCTGTGGCATACGTGCAATAGGTTCGCCATCACTGCCCTATTCCATTTGCTGACTCAGGTGCTGCTTGTCTGGGTATTGTCTGGTTTGCAACTGTTCCTTCTGTCTTCCAGGGTAATTTCCACACACAATTACAATTCATAATATAGTGTCTTAAGTTCAGTTGATGGGTTTTTGGCATATTCACTACTTCAGGACTTTTCCCCACTGTGGCTTCAAGCCAAAAGGGAATGGAAAAGCCAACACACCTAGAATATTACACTCGTAACTTAAAAGTCACTATAACTTTTGAGCTGAAACCAGACACAATCTGACAGAAAGGGATGAAGACAGTAGCAACTATCAGTAATTCTGGGAAAACAACACTTGCCAGTATACCTGGTCTCTACATCAAGTCAAGAACTTTTCAAAGTAGAGGAGAAAAAAGACCTCATTGTTCTCCTACTTGTGGTGTCCCTGGAACAGCAAGGATGAGAAATGAATGAATGGAGGGAAAGGTGAGTACATTGGTGCAGTGAACAACAGGTAAACCCCTAAGGAGGAAAATTGCAGGGAAGCAAAACAATTTCATTCAGCTCCGCACTGACCCAATAATTCTCTAAGGTTTGGGAAACTAGCTTCATTTCCTGAGCCCAATACCAGCTATGATATGGAGAATTTGCTCATAATTATACACCAGAATTAGCAGGTTTGGAAGGAATGTGATTTCAGGTGAAAATGGGCAGCCCCTTAGCTTCAAGCTATTGCTGCAGTGGCAGACCTATAAATCAGTCTCTCTTCCCATTGAATATCATCTTTTCTGTTTTGGATAACACGGAGTTATAGACAAGTGTTTCTAAACCTTTACAACTTTATGAATATGTGGGTGGATTCTGGGAGTTGTAGCTCACGTAGCCTAAAGTTGCAACGGTTGAGAAACAGTGACCTAGATAATAGCAATATCACTTAGACTTATATGCCATTTCATAGTGCTTTTACAGCCCTCTCTTAGTGGTTTACAAAGTCAGCCTATTGTCCTCATTTTACCCACCTCGGGAGGATGGAAGGCTGACTCAACCTTGAGCCTGGGGAGATTTAATCTGTCAAACTGCTGGCAGCCAGTGATCAGCAGAAGTAGCCTGCAGTACTGCACTCTAAGCACTGCGCCATCACGATTCATGGCTATGGATACAGCCTCAGTGTCAGAAAGAGAAGTGATCCATATACATTTGCTTCATATTACTGAACAAGAGATCCTTCTTCAAGAAAAGGAAAAATTTGTGTGACTCTAAGGTCACATAATAGTCAAAACTGTAATTTGTCTCCTTGTACAATCATAAAAATGCAAAAAGATACTTTGTTTTCTGTTCCTTATAAATATAGGCTATGATTTCAAAATAATGCATTGTTGGAAATAAAAAAAAACACTGAGCTACATTTTGATCAGTGAAGCAGATCATCTTATATCTTGGCCTATTACTAAAAGAAAAGGGATTTAAAAAAAAAAAAGATGGATTGCTACCAGTTGGATTTCTGATTAAGTGCAGATAGACTGCAGACAGAATTATTTTTTGGAAAATTCAATCCAGTTCTATTGTATATCTCCTCAGTCTTCTCTTTTCCAGGGAACATACACCCAATGCTTCCAACTATTAGTTTAAGGTTTTTTTCCCCTCTTAATATTCCTTACCAACTTGGCTGCTCTCCTTTGAACATATTCTCTTCTATCAATGTGCTTCTTAAAAGATAGTTTCCAGAACTGAATGAAGTAGTCTTGGTGCAGTATAACCAATGCAGAATAGGTAAAGGTTCCCCATGCACATATGTGCTAGTGGTTCCTGACTCTAAGGGGTGCTGCTCATCTCCGTTTCAAAACCAAAGAGCCAGCGCTCCATGGCCATGTGCCCAACATGACTAAATGTCAAAGGTGCACAGAATGCTGCTACCTTCTCACCAAAGGTGATTCCTATTTTTCTACTTGCATTGATACATGCTTTCAAACTGCTAGGTCGGCAGAAGCTGGGACAAGTAACAGGAGCTCACTCCGTTATGTGGCGCTAGGGATTTGAACTGCTAAACTGCTGACCTTTCTGATAGACAAACTCAGCATCTTAGCCACTGAGCCACTACGTCCCCTTAACCAATGCAGAATAGAGAGAGAGAATTACTTGTATTGACCTTGTACTATAGAGTTTGGTTTTCAGATGCCAAACTCAGCACACCTCTAGTTTTGTCTGCTTTAGAATTTCTCTCAATTAGTTTCATTGGATGCTTCATTTTATACATTTAAATCATGACCCTATTCAATCATTTTTTTTCTAAGAAATCCCAAACATTCTAGTATTTTCTTGTAAAAAAGATTGTTAAGCCCCATCTGCAATTCTTCTCGACTCTTTTTCAAGTATGGCAGTGTACATGATACTTCAGATGAAGTCATACCACCAATTTATATAACATTATTACAATACCCTAATCAAAGATCTACCAAGGAGAAAACCACGCTCCCAGCAATATTGACTGGGCAAGATTGCCTTCTTGTATATAAACAAGGAGCAAATCCCAATCTCACTGGCAATGATGATGTTAGGTAAAGGTAAAGGTTCCCCTTGCACATATGCTGTTCCCAACTCTAGGGGGTGGTACTCATCAAAACCGAAGAGCCAGTGCTGTCCGAAGATGTCTCCATAGTCATGTGGCTGGCATGACAAATGTCGAACCTGCATGGAACGCTGTTACCTTCCCATCA
Organism: Thamnophis elegans; assembly: GCF_009769535.1. NCBI lineage: Eukaryota > Metazoa > Chordata > Lepidosauria > Squamata > Natricidae > Thamnophis > Thamnophis elegans. The sequence goes on along the minus strand of NC_045541.1, from coordinate 98,875,937 downwards.
AAGTTGGTTCCTTCTTTTCTACTTGAATTTTTACAGGCTTTTGAACTGCTAGGATGGCAGAAGCTGGGACAGGAACTCACTCCGTTATATGGCACTAGAGATTCAAACCGCTGAACTGCCAACTTTCTTACCAACAAGCTCAGCATCTTAGCCACTAAGCCACCTAGTCAATAATAAAACATCTGCAAGCAAACAACCATCTTCAAAGAGCATTAAGGGTTACAAGATGGGCTAGTTGGCAAATGCTTCTCTCTAAGTAAAAATAATCTAGGAAGCACTAATTGCAATGTGGTATGTACTTCTTATTTCCCTTGAATGAAGTACTGATAATTCTTCTTTACTTCTGATTTTTTTTAAATTAGTTAGCAATTAAAGAAAAGAAAATGTTCCTTTCCCCATGGCAGCTAAGATCACAGTATACCATACTCTATTGTAGCAAAGAAGTGGACAAGTGAAATACTAGGAATTATTGCAGAAAAGATCTAAAATAAACTGTGTGCAATTATTTAAGTCCTTTGATGTGCTTACACAGTAAGAATGTATACAGTTATTGGCGTCCTGTTTCAAAAAGACACTGAAAGTATAGCAACCTTCTACTGTATATGAGTTACATATGTGAGATGAATGTCTACGTAAATAAATAAAATATACATAATGAAACAAACATGATCTTTGATAACCAAAAACTAACAATATCAAAATTACCACAAAATGTTTTTTATAAAAAAAAAATAGCAGAAATTGCACAACCCCAGCCTAGAGCAGGAGTCCAGGATACAGACAAAAATACTAAGATTCATGATGTAGATGAGTTTCTGCATGTAGCATTCCAAGAACTGGTCCCACCTTCTCCTGACAGCCCATTCACTGAACCTGGAAGATCTCCCAAGTAAACAAGCTTTAAGAGCAAACCCTCCAATATGGCACCATAGTCAGCAGTGCTGCTCAGTGCTATAAAGATGCTCCAAATCAGAGGACCAATTTGGCACAAAATGAGGACCTTGGCTGAGATGATAAACACCGTGGCAAAAAATTCTAACTGATTTTTGTAGGGTGTTTCTGATCTCAGCCTAGGTCCACATTTTGTGGCCAAATCTTTGAATCAGAAGTACTTTGATTGGTTGGCACAAGCAGTTAAACATGGTCATTAGTTAACATGCAGCCTACATAAGCAACAAAGTTTATATGTTCAGTGTAAAGAAGGTGACAGGATATGTTAACAATTTCTTACTGAAAAAAAGCAGATGGCTTTTGTGAATCTCTTTGTAGATACGCAGGAAGCAACACTGTTGAATCTTCCTTTCTAAGAAAGGTATTCACTAAAGCAGTCTTATTGATTTTCACCCTTATAAAACAAATTTGAGACCCGTGAGGTCTCCTTCATATAGTTTTAAAAGCAGTTTGTGCACAAAAGAAGGCATTTCTGTGTTAGAGTGTGTGTACATGTGTAAGTATAAGTAAATACAGGATATATAAACACGTGTGTGTGTGTGTGTGTGTGTGTGTGTGTGTGTAGATATTTTTGTGCCACTATTGTTTGGGTTTTTTAAAGACAATTTTCAATATTCTACTTTATTTTTGCATATATAATAATAAATGTACATTTTAGCTCATGAAATTAAATACACATAAAATAGATGCCCACCCACAAGAACAAACCAGATTTGGAATCATTCAGATTTAGCCAGATTATGGCATTTCATTTCCACCAACTTTAAGTTCAGGAAGAAATTCAGCAGGTCTACAAAATCACTTTGAAACTTGACTATTCATAACTGAATATATATTCACAATTATCTAATAATAAACCAAGATTGCATGCTGATTTTAAGCATTACAGAAATCAGAATACTTGCCACATGGACAGTCCAGTTAAGTCTTGTCCCACCCTCCCAAACCATTAAAATGAAATTAACTCCTTCTATAAAAACAGGGAGGATGTCTACACACATATAACTATATCTGCATAGGATAGAATCTGCTCTTCATACATATGGCTCAAGCCAACATGTATGTAGAAAGATTATCCAAAATGCTTACATAACAATCATTTTGTATGCTGAATGCCTGATGAAAACTATTATCATCATTGTAACGGATATGACAGGATTTCAACAAATAGGCTTACATTTGAGTTTGTAACTTTAGGCTCATTCATATTCTTACAAAATTCCTTTGTAGAAAGTCAAGAGGAAAGCATATATTGAATTCATTGCAAACTTGGATGCAGGAATACAGCACCTCCTCAAGTCTATTGATCAGGGGCCTGTTAGAAGTTAACAAGAGCAATAGCATTTAGACTTATATACCACTTCACAGTGCTTTACAGCCCTCTCTAAGTAGTTTACACAATCAGCATATTGCTCCCCCGCCCAACAATCTGGGTCCTCATTTTATTGACCTCGGAAGGATGGAAGTCTGAGTCAAACTTGAGATGGTGAGAATCAAACTACTAGCAGTCGACAGAATTAACCTGCAATACTGTATTCTAACCACTGTGCCTCCATGGTTCTTTATAAGTTAGATATTACTATAGTGGTATCAGCCCTACAAAATAGGTAATTCTGGAAAGTTATTACACAAGATGACCAGAACTGTACTTTATTAAAACAAGTAAAAATAACAAAATCTTGCAAATCTGCCTATGTTTTCTTTTCCCTCCCTCTTATACCTCAGGGAGCTGGGGGGAGAAGCCAGTCTAAATCTCTTCCTGCCCCCATCCAGTCCCCATCCCAGGTTTAACACATGCTTCTTGTACACTTGATGTTATCCTAATAGGTTCTGGATACTTCCTCCAATTCATTTCAGCCTCATTCAAATATTGCCTGTCTTCCCAAAACTCCCTAGACATAAGTGTAATAATTTTATCTAGCTAGATAAGTATGGGTTTGAGAGACACTGATTTACAAAATGGCAAGATATGACTTTTGAGCTTTGATGAAGAAAACTACTGTATATACTCAAGTATAAGCCTAGTTTTTCAGCCCACTTTTTGGGCTGAAAAAAGCCACCTCGGCTTATACTCGAGTCAGTGAAAAATTTGCCCGAAATGGAGGAGAAAAAGGGGCGGGGCCATGCCGCTGGGTGACACTCGTGAATGGCCCAGTGCCCCTGTGAGTTTCCCCTCCCTCTGTGTCAGTTTGCCGCGCAGCGCGCACCGCACCATCCCCCCTCCTCACGTTCTAATGTAATGCAGGGCTGTCTTACGATTCCCCTTCCTCCCCCTCCTGCCGCTCTGCAACGATGTCCCACCTCCTCCTTGTTATGGCAAGCAGCCACATAGCGATGTCCCACCTCCTCTGGTACAGTGATCCAATGATAGGAATCACTGTGCCGTGTGTCATAGGAGGCGGGACATCGCTCCCGCGGCTGCACGGGACATCATCATCACAGCGGGACATCAGCATCATGAGGTGAGTGAAGTATTTCATTGAATACACCGCTAGTTTACTGTTTTTCTTTGAAATAAATATTCAAAAACATTATTGGTATCTATTTTTATTTTTGAAATTTACCGGTAGCTGCTGCATTTCCCACCCTAGGCTTATACTCGAGTCAATAACTTTTCCAGTTTTTTGTGGTAAAATTAGGTGCCTCGGCTTATATTCGGGTCGGCCTATACTCGAGTATATATGGTAATTGTGATTTATTAGACCAAGGACTGCCCTTCTTCTCCCTTCCTTCCTACTTTGCTCTTGGACCTACAGTATGTCCAGGTCTTCTAGGATTATATATAAATCAGAAAAGTGATTTAAGTACAAATCTAGATTGTCACTCATGCCTTGGCAGATGATAAGTGGAAACCTTTATATCTAGAGTGGATAATCTTTCCTTCCTTCCTTCCTTCCTTCCTTCCTTCCTTCCTTCCTTCCTTTTCTAGTTTTGAGACTTGCCAATGTCATAGAAGCATCGGTGCTCCACTATTTCCTATCAGACACCGTATCAAGTAGGTGTTGGATTTATTATATGAAAAGCACTTGTGCATATGTACAATCCACTGAAAATTATATTGATATGAACAAAACAAATGAATAGTATGATCAATAATAATCTTTGTCAAGGCAGAAGTGAAAATGGCTAAGTTGTGTCCTCACAACTGGCAATATATAACTACACTAGATTCATTCAGCATGACTAGAAGAAGAAGACAGTGTTTTTTAAGAGGAGGGGGGAGAGGAGGGGGAAGGGGAGGAGGAGGAGGAGGAGGAGGAGGAGGAGGAGGAGGAGGAGGAGGAGGAGGAGGAGGAGGAGGAGGAAATCCTGCTGGGCTATTGAGTTGTGATTAATAGTTGTTCTCCAGACATAGGCCATCTCATCTGCTTGACAGCTTTCCCCTGGAAAAAACTGAAAAGTAATTGGCCAGTTCACTTTATGAAGTTTGGGTTTATATTTAGAAATCTCTTCTGGTCATAAATACACATATACAGAGACACTCTACACACATACTGACACATACACAAAGAGAGAGACACAGAGAGAGACAACACACACCCCATTACTATTCCCTTCTTCCTTTTCCATTTTATTTGCATGCCTTCACAGTTTAAAGCCATGGAAGAAAATTTGTAGCAAGATCTCATTCCACTTGCTACAATTTTGATTGTGCCTAACACTCTGTGGGACATCATTTTCACAAGTTTACAATTTTGATTGCGCCTAACACTCTGTGGGACATCATTTTCACAAATTTTCACTTGCCGTTCATGGTTTTGCACTGTGTATTAACAAAGCACAGTACTTTTTTCTTCAAATAGAAAGAATAGTTCATCAGGATTTATATGTTCATTTATGCAGAAACAGTTTCTTCAAAGCTTTATTTCGAACTGCCCACAAAAGTATGTCCCAAATAAGTTTAGGTTTCAGGTTTGGCTTTGGAGATTTTGCACAAATACATGATTTTGTTCTAATCCTCAAGATTTTGAAAAGATTAATACTTTTCCTGTGAGTCATACAGTACATTAAACAATAAATCAGAACCTTTGAAATAAAAGCACTGACACAGATGAAAAACCTATTAATACATTTCTTTTAAAATTGGAACTCTTAAAACAATGTTATTTCTATTATTAGCTAAGAATTGTTGGTGTTTCCATTTCCATCGTTTTGAGAGGAAATCACTGATGAATGCTAAGGTTGCACTGAATCAGTCTCAAAAAGGGGGGGGGGGTGAACATAACTTACAAAAAATGAAAACTTGGCTCAGGACTATGAGAACAAACCCACATTCTAAGGCTAAAGGAGAGCATAACAAAAACAGTCTTCATTAAAATATCAAACTTATACCATCAGTAGCTTCAGTGTGACCTATACATATGTATATATGTATATGTATATGTATATATGTATATGTATATGTATATGTATATGTATATGCATATGCATATGCATATGCATATGCATATATGTATTTAGTGTTACAACCCCTGGTATGCCCAAATATGGGAGGAAGCAGACTGCTTCCTTTCTCTGTCTATCAGCTCGTCACAAGAGACCATCACCACAGAAAGCCATTATTTTTACTGTTGCCTTTGTTACATTTGTGTTGCATTTGTGCTGATAAATAAATATTTACTTATTTATTTATCAGCACAAATGCAACATACATATACATATACATATACATATAACACACACACACACACACACACACACACACACACACACACACACACACACACACACACACACACACACATATATATATATATATATATATATATATATATATATATATATATATATATATATATCCATGTAATGGTGTTCCTGGGATCAACTTTGTTGAAGATAATCCCCTATTTAAAGTAGTGCTGTGCTAGAACATTTCTTCTTTATTTGGTCCATCCTTGTTCTTCAATCTCATGGAAAAGAAATTAGTTTTGAAATTCTCCCAAGCAGGATGTAGAATTCCTGCAATCATCTTAATAAGGAAATAGAACCTTGTGTTTTATGATGGCATCATTCTGCAGCCGCACTATTTCCTACACACACACACACACACACCCCAATTACATTCCAAGTGAAGAAATCATGAGGGAAAGCTTCTTAATTATGGTGCTTTCTTTTAGATCAGGAAGCAGAAGTAGCCAGGGAAGTTGCAGAAGGGTGGAGAAATGTGAAATAGAACAAGAGCAATGGGTAATAATTAAAACCAAGCTAAAAATAATTATAGAATTGAAATATATTGTTAAACACACACACACACACAGAAAAAGGGAGAGGGGAAGAAAGAGGGCAAAGGCAAGAGAGAGGGAGAGAGCCCCATTTATAAGAGATAAAATCCCATCCTCCTCAAACCTACGCATGCACCCTGCACTTAATCTGCATCCAAAACGGGCCACGTGGAGACTCCTGGGAGGGGTGGGTGGGACCAGCCAGGAGTATGATTTGGGGGTTCTCTGAACTGCACAGAATCTTAGCTAGAGGTTCTCCCAAACCCCTGCGAACCCTCAGCAGCCCACCTCTGCCTGTATGTCATAACTTTCCTGATCCAGTAAGGTATCCTATATATTATAAAGTCCTAAACAGTCGTGTGCAATGATGACTTCCTTGGTTTTCTTGTTGGTGGGGATGTGCCCCCTTCCCTTGGATCAGTGTCGGATCACATGATTTCCACAAACCATAAATTAATCTCTATAATTTTTCAGGAAGAGGAGGAAGAACAGAGTTTAGAAATATGCAGGGCAAGAGAAGATTGCATTTGAAAGAAATGCCTTTCTTTTGATACTTTCTTAAAACTGTCATAATAGATGTTCTTGCGTGGGATGGGTGATTCGTTTGGACAAGTTTGAAGGGGGAAGAACAGAGTCATAGAACTCATTCCCCAACATTTCAATGCAAAGGTGTCCTCTCTAAGGAAACATTCAGAGGCAGCAGCATAAATTCAATTTTAAAAAAATTGAGAGAAATTTCCAAGAAACCTGAGTGAAACACTAAAAATCAATTACCTATAACTTTAAAATCTTCCACTACCCCCTCCCTTAAAAAAATGAAGATTGTCCCAAGCTCTTAGTAACTAAATAAATACATATATGCAGTTTTCTTAGTTTTAAAAAATGGCATAATTTCTTCTTCCAAGGTTTTGCCGCCTCTAAACTGTGAGTGTCCTAGTGTGCTAGCTAGTGTGAATTACAGGGGATTTTAACTAATCCTCCTGGTTTTATAGTTGTGGTCCCATCGCCAATATTTCCCTGTGTCTTCCATTTACATATCATGAAAGGAGCCATTCATTTCAAAGTGTGTTTCCTTTGGCAAGACAAATTGAAGTCTCCTGTCTGGATTGGGATTGTAGTAGAAGGAAATTCTTCCCATGTACAGGGTAGAGTCCCAAGTCAGAAGGGCTTTCCATTTGCAGATTCACAAACTGATTAAACAGAATAACAGAGTAGCAGAATAACAGAGTTGGAGGTCTTCTAGTCCAGCCCCTTGCTCAAGCTAGAAACCCTACACCACTTCAGACAAATCATTGTCCAATCTCGTCTTAAAAACCTCCAACACCTATCTAAACCATGAAAAAATGTGTGAATGGAAGAGAAGTATTCTCCTGTAATCCCATTTTCTGGATCAAGAACCCTATTTGGCCTTTGACTAGATTGCCAAGGTCATCAGGTTAGTCATCTTTTAATGATTGTCCTGTTTAGTGACTGTTAGGATGAGGTTACAATGGTGCTGAAAAAGTTTATGACTAGTCCTCAGAGTTACAACTGTCACAGCATCTCTGTGATTGTATTATTGATTTTTGAGTGCTTTGCAACCAACAAGCATTTACAACTGTCTCAACTTGCTGCAGTCACACAACAGCCATTTGTGCACTGCCAAGACAGCTTCCAATAAGCAGAGTGGATGGAGAAGCAAATGGTAAAATTACAACCTCATATGATGCCTCACTCTATGACTTGTGGTGATTCACTTAGCAACCATGGCAGAAGTGAGATCACAACCCTGTTGCTGTCACTGGGTATCTCATTTAATGGCCACATCACTTAGCAATACAGTTGTGGATCCCTATTATGGTCATTAAGTGAAGACTACCTGTATTCTTAAAACAAACAAGTTAGATATGGATAAAAATAAAACTGATTTCATCGGCTTTCATTTACACTTCATTTCAATTAACTTTATTTATGCAATTACTCTTCAGACTTATAATCAGTAATGTTACTCTTTGTCAAACTGGAGGAATTTGAAGAACATACCCAATGTCTTTAATACTGTTTGTGTCTTTAAGGCAACAGGTTTTGCATCTTAAAGAAAATAACTAGTAGCTGTTGACAGTCTTAGGGGCCCTGATGGCACAGAATGCAGTATTTGCCTGCAAATTCTGCCCACAGCCTAGAGTTCGATCCTGACAAGGCTCAAGGTTGACTCAGTATTCCATCCTTCCGAGGTTGTTGGGGGCAATATGCTGACATTTTAAACCACCCAGAGAGTGTTGTAAAGCACTATGGGATGGTATATGTCTAAGTTTTTGTTACTATTATCCTTCAATATAAAATTAAATAAGAGAGAAATATCATGATTAAATAAAGTAAAGTAAGAGCAATGTCACTCTCCTTTAAATTAATATTCAAACTTTAGGTAAAGGTTCCCCTTGCACATATCATATGTGCTAATCGTTCCCAGGGCGTAGCGGTCGTATCCCACCACTGTTTCTAAGGGTCATTTTAGTGGGATTCTCAGACAAAGCTAAAAGTGAGAGCCACCAAATCTTCCAGGAAGCTTTCGTACTCAGACCTCTGCAGGCAGGGTACTGAACAGCCAGCTACCACATGGCTTCAGCCATCAGTTGTGGCGGCTTCTTACAGTAATGAAAAGATCCACACCCCATTTAGTCCTCCTCTCCAAATAGCCCAGCCTCTCCAAGCTGTTGCTTGTTTTCAGGCTTTTGTCCCTTGTTCAATGAATTTTGCAAGCGGTGGGCAATAGTGCTGCTGATGACAGATGAAGGTTTCTTAAGTGACTTTACCCAATTTCTTTGAATTGTTTTATAAGCCATCTGTTTTTAAATTGGGCCTATTTTTCTTTCTCCCAAGGAGAAAAGACACGATCAGCCTTTATGTTTATGCAAATAATGGCTTAGCAGCCTGTTGGTATTTGCATCTAAGAGCTAGCTTTATACTTTTACCTATTTCTCCCCCCTTAAAGCCCTGCATGGAAAATTTGGCTTATGTCATCCAGCCAAGCTTTCACACCCTTCTGTTAGACATTGTTGGAAAATCCAGAAATACTTTCCAATGCGAAGTCAAAGGAAACACAAAGTTTTGTGTGTTTTATTTAACACTCTGCTTATAAAAAGCACACCGCTGATAAGCAGAAGCTGAACCAGCCAGGTGTAATGCTGGCAGGTGTTAGCTTTCCCCCTATAGTTTTCACAAGGAGTTAAATGCAAGGTCTTTGATATGAATTCTGGTATTCTGGTATTTGGATACAGCAAAGAATGGTTCCTGGCAAGGCTCTCTCAGTAAATAAAGGCTGTGATCTTCACTCAAGTCTTCATTCAATGTCTCCTTCTCCCCTATTGCCCCTCTCTTCTCATTTGTTTTCCAACTGGTTCTATTTTCTCATTTATATACATAACTAACTTTCTGGGTAAATAAAATTAGCTAGATTGTTCGAAGAGGAACATTCAGAAAGTTGTAGGTCAAAATGGTATCCAGAACAGACAAGAATCAAGAGAAATAACTGGGAATTTTGCCTGAAATTGTAAAAAAAACAAATAAGGGGAGAATTTTCATTCACCACTCATAAGAGCTATTTATCTATTCATGGTGTTGTAGATCCAACGTTATATTATAGCATTGGCATGTCAAATTTTTCAGCTTTCAATTTCCAAACATCAGAGGTGCTCAAAAGTTGTGACATCCCTTAGGGATTGTAAAGATACTTTGGTTACGTTCATATAATTTAGAAGTGCTTGATAAATAACTACATCAATATCATAACTTTTTAACATTTTGTTTCTTTCATTTTAGGTCACCTTAATTTTTATTATATTCGAACATGGATATTTTAAAATATTTTACTTTTAACCTCCTTTTTCTTTTTGTGTCACTGCAATTCTTACCAACAAAAAATTTAATCGCAAAGTCTGAGCATGCTCATTAGTAATTACTACTATCTTGGAAAGCAACATAGTTGCACTTTAACATTATCGTTATCAGAAAGAAGAAAACAAGGATTATCAGTTTATGTTCTAGCATTTGGAGGATCACATTTTATTTTCTTATTAACAGAAATAATGGAGGGATTTCCCCAACAATATTCCTTTTCCTGGAAAACTCTCAAACAGAAAAATATATATGAAAAGATGGGAAACAAATACTTGGAATACTTCAAAAATGCTTGGTTATTTTGACCAGCTATAAAAGATGATTTTCCCTGCCCTTCCAAGTAATAGTTATGACTGAGAATTAAAAGGAAAAAATACAATTTTTGGAAAATGCAACCAGATTATGCTCGCTCATTATATACATATTTCTACAGTATTTGTAGGTATATGTAGAGCCAAGGTGGCGCAGTGGTTAAATGCAGCACTGCAGGCTACTGCTAGATCAGCAGGTCAGCGGTTCAAATCTCACCGGCTCAGGGTTGACTCAGCCTTCCATCCTTCCGAGGTGGGTAAAATGAGGACCCAGATTGTTGGGGGCAATATGCTGACTCTCTGTAAACCGCTTAGAGAGGCCTGAAAGGCCTATGAAGCGGTATATAAGTCTACTGCTATTGCTATTGCTATTGCTATATTATTTACAATATTATTGATGCTTGCAACTAATGATCAAGTTGTCCCAAAGATGATTTTTCAAAAGGTAACTTGGCTTGAAGACATTTTGCTTCTCATCCAAGAAGTTTCTGACAGTTTCTTGGATGAAAAGAGAAACGTCTTCAAGGAAAAACAAAGAAAGTCCAGTTGCCTTTTCAAAAAGCACCTTTGGAACAACAATGACTTGGATGAGTGAGAGTCTCCATAGATGTTTAGTGATCGATCTATCCTAAAATAGCATCTGTATACATAAGGTCAGTCAACTGAAAATAATGAGCAGGTAAACATAGAGAATTAATAGAGGCAGCAGCAGACATCTTGAATTACATTAAGAAATAAACCATCTACTATTGCAGGAGATACTATGCAGGAATCCCAGATAATCTCATTGTTTCCAAGTCAAAACTCCAATTTCATAACTATGTGGGTTTTTCTTTCAGTCTCTTTCATGATAAAAACAACATTGCTTTCAAAAGTTGTGGAACCAAAGTTTTATATCATCTTTATTGGAGGAAACCAGCAGTGATTCCAGAGGCATCTCCAAGTGCAATTTAGTGTTTTGAGGGTTTACATCACCCTCTTGCTATTAGAGAAACGCAAAAGTTCTTTCCTATTGTTCTCTTACCCTGAAATGAGAAAGGGAATCTCAAGGTCCCTTTTTTATGGGGCTCCCGCCATTGTTCATACAGAGTTTTTCCAAGACGTACTTCCTGGTAGCTATCAGGATGATCTTTCAGCACCAGATTTAATTCTTTTAATTCCTCAGCCCTTCTGAACATGTTAGCACTATTTTATTTATGTATATGTAGGATTCTTGTAGGATAATTTTTCCTTTCAGCACTTTTATAATTCTTCTACATGATTTGTATTGTATTGTATTGTATAAGTTTATTTATAGGCCGCCCTTTTCCCTGAGGGGACTCAGGGCGGCTTACAACTTATGTAGGAGGGGGATACATACAATGACATATAGGACAATACATAATTAAAAGAATAGAGCAACATACATCATTCGGGCGGGGATGGATTATAATCTTTAACCCCAGGCCTGACGGGATAGCCAGGTCTTGAGGGCTGTGCGGAAGGTCTGGAGGGTGGTGAGGGTACGAATCTCCATGGGGAGATCGTTCCAAAGGGTCGGAGCTGCTACTGAAAAGGCTCTCCTCCGCGTAGTTGCCAGTTGACACTGACTGGCAGATGGAACTCGGAGGAGGCCCAATCTATGCGATCTGATGGGTCACGAGGAGGTAATTGGCAGGAGGCGGTCTCTCAAGTACCCAGATCCACTACCATGAAGGGCTTTGTGGGTGGTAAGTAGCACCTTGAAGCGCAGCGGAGATCAACAGGTAGCCAGCGCAGCTCGCGGAGGATAGGTGCTATGTGGGCGAACCGAGGTGCACCCACAATCACTCGCGCGGCCGCATTCTGGACTAGCTGAAGTCGCCGGATGCTCTTCAAGGGCAGCCCCATGTAGAGCACATTGCAGTATTCCAGCCTAGAGGTCATAAGGGCACGAGTGACTGTTGTGAGCGCCTCCCGGTTCAGGTAGGGTCGCAACTGGCGCACCAGGCGAACCTGGGCAAATGCCCCCCTGGTCACAGCCGACAGATGGTAGTCAAAGGTCAGCTGTGGATCCAGAAGGACTCCCAAGTTGCGAACCCTGTCTGAGGGGTGTAATATTTGACCCCCCAGCCTGAGTGATGGAACACTGGCCAAATTATTGGGAGGAAAACACAACAGCCACTCGGTCTTTTCCGGGTTGAGTACAAGCTTCTTAGCCCTCATCCAGTCCCTAACGGCTTCGAGACCCCGGTTCATCACGTCCACCGCTTCATTGAGTTGGCATGGGGCGGACAGATACAACTGCGTATCGTCCGCATATTGGTGGTATCTTATCCCATGCCTCCGAATGATCTCGCCCAGTGGTTTCATGTAGATGTTAAATAGTAGGGAGGACAGGACCGACCCCTGCGGCACCCCATATGTTAGGGGCCTAGGGGTCGATCTCTGCCCCCCAACCAACACCGAATGCGACCTGTCCGAGAGGTAGGAGGAGAACCACTGCAGAACAGTGCCTCCCACTCCCACCTCCCGCAGTCGTCGCAGAAGGATACCATGGTCGATGGTATCGAAAGCCGCCGAGAGGTCAAGGAGAACCAAGATGGAGGCATGGCCTCCATCCCTGGCTCTCCAGAGATCATTGGTCAATGCGACCAAAGCGGTTTCTGTGCTGTAACCAGGCCTGAAGCCGGACTGGAATGGGTCTAGGTAACTGGCTTCCTCCAAGGACCGCTGAAGCTGGGAGGCCACCACCTTCTCAACAACCTTCCCAACAAAGGGGAGGTTGGAGACTGGACGGTAGTTGTTAAGGACGGCTGGATCCAAAGATGGTTTCTTCAGGAGGGGTCTCACCGCCGCCGCTTTAAGTGCGGCGGGGAAGTGCCCCTCCCGAAGGGAGGCGGTAATAACCGCCTGGATCCAGCCCCGTGTCACTCTCCGCTGTTGGCAACCAGCCAGGAGGGACACGGGTCCAGTACACAAGTGGAGGCACTCACAGCTCTCATGGCCTTGTCCACGTACGTCCCCTGGGGCAACATCCTGAAACTCAACCCAGCGATGGTCTGCCAAATTATCCACCTGTGCCTCGGCTGGATCTGCAAAAGTGGAGTCCAAATCCGACCGAAACCAAGCAACTTTGTCCACTAAGAACTGGACATAGTCTTCAGCCCTACCCTGCAAGGGGTCCCCCGTATCCCTCCTATTTAGGAGGGAACGGGTTATCCTAAACAGGGCGGCTGGACGAGATTCAGCGGACGCAACCAAAGTGGCAATATAAGATCTTTTTGCTGCCCTAAGTGCCCTGATGTATTCCTTGGTGCAGGTTGTTAAGAGTGCTCGGTTCGAATCGGATTTATCGGACCTCCATAGGTGCTCTAGGCGTCTCCTCCGGCGCTTCCTCTCCCGGAGCTCCTCGGTGAACCAAGGAGGCCTCTGGGATTCGCCACCTCGGAGTGGCTGTAGTGGCGCAATCCGGTCAAGAGACTCCAATGCTGCCAAGTGCCAGGCAGCAACCAGAGTCTCCACCGGACTGTGGGCGAGAGTATCAGAAATAACCCCAAGCTCCGTCTGGAACCTCACGGGGTCCATCAGTCGCTTGGGGCGGAACCACCTGGTCGGTTCCTCCTCCCTATAGTGGGGGTTTGGTCTCCGGAAGTCAAGCCTCAGTAGGCAGTGGTCTGACCACGACAGGGGTATGATCTCGTTACCCCTCAGACCAAGATCACAAGTCCACTGCTCCGAGAGGAATACGAGGTCGAGCATGTGACCCGCAGAGTGGGTTGGGCCCCGAATTACCTGGGTCAAGCCCATGACTGTCATGGAAGCCATGAACTCCTGCGCCCCATCAGAGTGTTCACCGAGCGAAGGCAAATTGAAATCCCCCAGGACCATAATAGCAGTAGCAGTAGTAGCAATAGCAGTAGACTTATATACCGCTTCATAGGCCTTTCAGGCCTCTCTAAGCAGTTTACAGAGAGTCAGCATATTGCCCCCAACAATCTGGGTCCTCATTTTACCCACCTCGGAAGGATGGAAGGCTGAGTCAACCCTGAGCCGGTGAGATTTGAACCGCTGACCTGCTGATCTAGCAGTAGCCTGCAGTGCTGCATTTAACCACTGCGCCACCTTGGCTCAAGCCTGGGGAACTCAATTGCCAGCTCGGCTACTGACTCGAGGAGCAAGGGGAGGGCTGCTGCAATGCTGTTGGGAGGCAGGTACGTTAACAGCAAACCCACTTGACCCTTGAGGTCCAACTTCACCAGCAGGGACTCACACCCGACAAGCTCCGGAGCAGGGATCCTACGAGGTGCTAAAGACTCCCGGATAACAATAGCCACACCCCCACCCCTTCTCTGAGCTCTCGGCTGATGAAGCACCTGAAATCCTTCTGGGCACATCTCTACGAGGGGGACTCCTCCCTCCGGGCCCAGCCAGGTTTCAGTAATACATGCCATTTATCGGTAATTGCTGGTATTTATCTTTTTAAAAGGGAAGCAGTGGCTCAATGGCTAAGATGCTGAGCTTGTCAATCAGAAACGTCGGCAGTTCAGCAGTTCAAATCCCTAGTGCCGTGTAACGGAGTGAGCTCCCGTTACTTGTCCCAGCTTCTGCCAACCTAGCAGTTCGAAAGCATGTAAAAATGCAAGTAGAAAAATAGGAACCACCTTTGGTGGGAAGGTAACAGCGTTCCATGCGCTTTCAGCTTTTAGTCATGGCGGTCACATGACCACGGAGATGTCTTTGCACAGTGCTGGCTCTTCGGCTTTGAAAGGGAGATGAGCACTTCCCTCTAGAGTCGGGAATGACTAGCATATGTGTGTGAGAGGAACCTTTACCTTACTATTTATCTTTTTTATGTTGTAGCTCTTTTTCACTGCTATGTTTTATAGTTTTAACATTGTTTCCTACTATTTTATATTACTTAAAATATTTAGTTTTTAAAATCACCAATACAGGAATTAAATAAACCATAACAATAAGGCATAACCCATAAATTCTTTCCGGTGAATGATGATGATTTTATTATACAATTTGGCCAATTCTGTCATCAGGATATATAAACTTTTTCCTTCTTCCATCTACAAATTTTTATTCCCATCAAAAATATCATCAGATCAACTCAGAAAACATGGAGCCATTCTGATATTACCTTTTACTTTGATTGTGATGTCCAAAGGAATGCCACTCAATCTTTGCTTCTTGTCAGACTTTTAAGGGCATGGGGGAAACCTAAAAACTTCCCTTGATTCCTGGATGTCAGCTGAACCTGAAGGGGGAGGAAGGATAGCTATAGTAATGGAATGTGAGAAATACGATATATTTTTGCTAAAATTATTGGTTATCTATAGATGCAATATTCAAAGAGTATTCTGTGTCTACATGTAAAGGCTTTGTTGATGTTGTTTGGTGCCTTTGTTGATTCCTGGAGACTTCCTAGACTAATCCCTACAGTTTTCTTGGCAGAGCCGAGGTGGCGCAGTGGTTAGAGTGCAGCACTGCAGGCTACTTCAGCTGACTGCAGTTCTGCAGTTTGGCTGTTCAAATCTCACCGGCTCAAGGTTGACTCAGCCTTCCGAGGTGGGTAAAATGAGGACCTGGATTGTTGTTGGGGGCAATATGCTGACTCTGTAAACCGCTTAGAGAGGGCTGAAAGCCCTATGAAGCGGTCTATAAGTCTAACTGCTATTGCTATTGCTATTGCTAAGGTTCTTCAGAAGTGATTTGCCATTGCCTGCTTTCTAAGGGTGAGAGCGAGAGAGCAACTGGCTATCCAGTTGGTTCTGTGCCTAAGGTAGGACTAGAATTCATAGTTTCCCAATTTCTAGCCTTAACCACAACACCAAATTGGCTCTCTATATGTAAAGAGTAGGTGATATAACTAATAGCAGGTAATAGCAATATTCACAGTGATCAAAAGTGACTGAAAGGATAAAAAATAAAAACTAGCAAAATTTACCAAAGACAAAGGACAGGACAATACCATAATAAAGATCTGAAAATGTTCGTGAAATTGTTTCTTAACTTTAAGCATATATCTTTCCCAACCTGATGGATACAATGGTCATCATTGAAAATTGGTTGATTTAGAATGGAAATTAAAATGTAGCAAAAGCAAAGGAACAAAGGCTTGTGATTAAATGCAGGCAAGGCTCACATATAAGAGTAAAGGAATAGAGGAGCAAGGAACAAGTGAAGAAAGGGAAAATTGTCTTAAGGCTAGATGGAATCAGTGTGACTTATTGGTATTTCTCCATCTGTAATTTCCATGATTCAATGGAAACCAGAAAGAAAAAAAAATAGTATATAGGGCCAAGCATTAACAGATGTAACTCTAAAATTAGAGAAATTGGGAACACAAAGTGAGTTGAGACAGAGCAGCTTAAAACAGAGGATATCCAACATGTGGACTAAGTTACTAAAAGGAAATACTGCAATAAAGAGCATCCGTAAGCGCAAGAGGAGAGAATATTATGCATTTCTAATCTTAGAGTGGATCAAGGAGACAACACTGAAAGCATTAATGAAAACCAAATATTAAGAAGTGAAGGATCATGCTTCCAAGACCTTCTATTTTTCCTGGGACTTCATAATGATTCATGTATCGCATCTGAAAAAAGGAAAGGACATAACAGAACACTGTTTTTACAACTGTAAATCTCTCTGTGTTTCTCCTTTCTCCTGATACCATTATCTTTTGATATGCATTTATCCTTAAGGACAGAATATGGGTTTAAAAATTACAATAGTTCATTGAGAGCAGTAAAAAGCTCTCCTGAAATCATCAGGATGTCAAATATTGCCTTACCATGCAGAACAGAATGGGACAACTTGACACAGCCAACTTGCTGTGGCCAACTCATCATGGCCAACTCATCACAGGACAACTCACCCCAGGCAATTTAATAATTCAATTTAATTATTTAAGATAAATAAATAAATATTTTAATTTTTGTGTATTTTAATTCACATATCATTCTGCCCTTTTGCATCCTTTCTTTAATGATTCTATTCAGGGGTGGTTTGCTGCTGATATTACTGCCGATTTGGTGTGCAAATTTTTTTGCATGTGCATGCCAAACACGCGCTCCGCACGCATGCGCACTTGCACCTAAAAAGGTCTGCGCTTGTGCAAAACATTAGCAAAGGGAGGGAAAATACATTTCGGCTATGAAAATTGTTCTGTGCATGCGCAGAACTGAAAATCAAGATGGCAGCGCCATAGGAGAACCAGTTTGGGGGCATGGCAGGCCTGGGTCGCTGCCGGTTCCAGTGACCCAGGCCATCAAGTTACTACCAGTTTGGCTGAACCTGTCTGAACCGATAGGAACCCACCTCTGATTCTATTCCACCATTAACAAAACTTTACTTGGAGAAAGTCTTTTCAATGATGGTCCTGCAAGAACTCCCCATTCTACCCACGCCCCCCAAAATGTTGCATCTTTGTTTCTGTCATCTGATAGTCTTTTGGAAAGGAAAATTTAAACTAAAGATAAATATTAATTAGTCTCTTCACAAATCCTTCCTCAGCAGGGGAAAGAATGCCTAGCTAGACTGGATGTTACATCCACCATATACATTTTTTTGAGTTATGTATTTTGATTTTTTTTTTAGTTTTGTTATTTTGTTATTTTGTTTTCTCTGAAAAGTATAGATATATTTCTACCAAATATAAATACAAACTTTTAAGACTTAGAAAACCAAATGTCTGGAGTTGCTTGGGAATGTTCTATGACCACATTAGAAGAAAGAGTAAAACTTTCCAGGAGATTTGCCCTAGAACTGGTCAGCAACAGAAACAAAATTTTCCAGGTTTCTCTCTCTCATGTCCAGATAGCGTTTGACACCTTGGCTCACATTTGCTGTCTAGGTAGACCAGCTTTCTTTTTTTTAAAAAAAATAGTTTTTATTAAACATTTTTACCTTTAAAAACAGAAAGAAAATCACAAAAAAAAACAAAAAACAAAAAACAAAATATGTATAACAATATAAAGTAATTATACATCCTTCTGTATCGGCATTCATATTTAGCCTTTATAGTTCTCCATTCTACATTGCCTTCCTGTTGATTCTACCTTCTCTAATAATATAATAACAGTAGTACTAACATTTGTAATAATATTACTGTATTTTTTTGGAGTATAAGGCACACCTTTTTCCCTCAAAAAAGAGGTTGAAAATCTGGGTGCATCTTATACACTGAATTCATTATTTTTTGCCTCCTGAAACCTGCCCCATCACCAAAATGGCTATGCATAACTTGCAGGGGGCTTTCATAGAGCTCCTGGGGGCTGAGGAGGGCAGAAATGAGTAAAATATGCTCCATTTTTTGCTCAAATTTGCCCGCCCCAGAACCCTGGAGCACTCTATAAGCTTCCTAATGTCCTTTTTTGACAAAAAATGGGTCTGTTTTCACAAAAAAGGTACATTTTTTGCTCATTCCCCCCCCCCACCTCCCCAGGAACATCTACAAGCCTCCTAAGGGCTTTCCATGCCCTTTTTTTGAAAAAAAAATGGGTCTGTTTTCACGAAAAGCGGGCTGTTTTTCAGAGGTTTGCAGAGTGCAAAAACTTTTTTTAAATTTGCCTCTTCAAAACCTTGGTGCGTCTTATACTGCGGTGTGTCTTATACTCTGAAAAATACGGCAATTGTTCATATCACCATTTTATTTACATTATAGTCAATACTTTATGTTTGACAGTCATTAGTAACTTTGGTTAATTTTTATTCAATACTGGTTTAGAAAAAAACCCACAAAGACTTTTATTTCCTTTTTTGGCTTCTGTTTTCTAGCCATTTATAAATTCTATTCCATATTTTATAGAAATCTGATTCTTCTTTTTCTTTTAGTTCCATGGTCATTTTGCCCATCTCTGCACATTTGAGTACTTTTCTAATTATTGTTTCGTCTGCAGGTATATTGATTTGTTTCCAGTTTTGTGCGAAAGCAATCCTAGCTGCAGTATGTGTAGTATTATGTATTGAAATTGTTTGTCCATTTTCGGATCTAATATTTCTAATAAGAACGCTTCTGATTTCAATTCTATTTTTTGCTCCATAATTTCTTCCAACCATTTCTGAATTTTGCACCAGTATTGCCTTATGATGCGGCACATCCTAGATAGATCAGCTTTCATCAACTTGACATGTTTTGAAATACATTGGCCTACAATTATCACATCACCCTATCCATCTAATCATGCGGTAGAAATAGTGAACTTGCTGGGGTACTTGCTAAGGAAAATTATACAAACAAGACCTAAAGCTAAAATTACATTAATTAATATTGTCTTTAGTAATTGAATCAATTGTCTGGGTAGATGGACAATTGAAGACAGTTTTCCACTTTTCTATTGACAGAGTGCTGTCTCTCTCTGTTCTTAATTCTAACAATATGTAGAAGAATACATCAGTATTAAGAATTACATAGGTTAAAACCAGTTAAAGCCAGCCTCGGAAAATATGTACAAGGGGGGCGGTGTAAATCCATTTTCAGGACATAGATGATATGTATTCTCATTTGTAGCTGTTTCCTCAATTCTAAAAGTGGAAGATTTTAATATTGTTTTAACATTCTTGTAAAAACTCCCTAAGCCTTCCATTCTGTGGGCTCATGTGTCAAGTCTTCTATATTGTTTTGCTTTGGAGACAACTAAATTACTTCCTCATCTCTAAGTATCAGGAATACTTCATACACTGCATGTTTTTATAAATGAATCTCTTTTTCTCTTTCCAGCTTAGTAATACAACCATGTCAAAACTTGTTTCAGTTAAAATACTGGAATTGAACCCTAGGATGTACTGCACTCCCAATTCTTTACTGGGGTGTAACCTTGTCTTCAAAAATCCCAAAAGGCAATTTCAATTAAACTCTTTCTGGTTCCAAGAAGAAAATTAATAGGGACAGGAGAATGTCTCAGGTTAAATACTTGAAAGACTCATGTAATCATATCATAACTATATTCAGGAGTTCAGCTAGCACCATTATCTTCACGCTTCACTGTGGGTTCCAGAATGAATAAAGCAACTTGTGTAGAGACACTGCTGGTGTGTCAGAAACTACTATATCCAGCCTCTTCAAATATAGTATCCAGACTCCCTACAACCTGATTTGCAATTAGTCTGGAAATCTTTTATTAGCTCAGCATATTTAAAATACCTGGAAAAGCTGTCTGTCTCCTCCCAATTCATTAGTCTTTGTGTCTGAGAAATCTAAATCTAGCATATACTGGAAAGGATAAAATCATCCTTCTGAGGTCAATAAAATGACGATTGTTGGGGGCAATAGGCTGACTCTGTAAACTGCTTAGAGAGGGCTGTAAAGCAGTATATAAGTCTAGTGCTAGTGCTATCCATCTTTCCTTGATTTATTGTTGGCATTTGATACTGTCAACCCCATTATGTAGACCAAAAAGATCAACTACACATGAAAGCTAAAATTACATTAATTAATATTGTCTTTAGTAATTGAATCTTACAGAAAATGGCTTGAAATTTTCATTAAGTTTACATAATAGTGATAAATTCTGTCTCCCACCCAACCTCCGATTATATTTTATACTTTTATTAATTAGGAAGATATTTATATGAGTGTTTTAGTGCAGACCTTTTTCTTGTTTTGAACTTAAATCATATTTTTCCATTTGTCACTCTGTCAGGTCACCTTCCTTACAGAAGTGAGAATGGGTGGCACAATGGTTCAGTCTTCTTCTACTTTCTCAAGAGCCAATTCCAGTCAGTGTTGATTGTGGGAAAGATTTCTGGTCTTTGGTCATCTGAAATCTCAGGGTTTGATAACATTTGTATGAGACTACTGCATGAAATAACTTTTTGACATGGAGTTAGGTATCAACAGTGTGCTGATGACATCTAACCCTTCATAGGTCAAGTCTTAATGCTGAAGTTCTATCTCAACAAGTGGACAATGTGAGTGTCTAAATCAGGGATAATAGGTTCAAATTCAATCTAGCATGACTGAGCAGCTGTAGATTTGAGGGAGGCTTGGATCTGGAAATTTTTAAATTTGGTTTGTGCCCAAATAGGCACAAACGTGGTGAGAGTGGTGGTTTCTTTGAGATACAACAAGAGAAGATGGGAGTCATGGTTTCAAGAACCTCTGTACAAAAGTTTATCTTTTGTATCAACTCCATACATTTTTGGATTGGGGCCCCTGACTCACCATCACTTACAACTTCGTCACTTCTATGGATTACCACAACATCTGTACATCAGGTTATTCTTGAAAATCATTCAGAAATTTAAACTGGACCAGAATGCAGCAGCCTGGATACTTATGGGTCTAAGGCAATGGTGGGATTCAATTTTTTTTACTACTGGTTCTGTGGGTGTGGCTTGGTGAGCATGGCATGGCTTGTTGGCTTGTTTTGGTGGGCTTGGCAGGGGAAGGATACTGAAAAATTTCCATTCCCACCCCACTCCAGGGGAAGGTTACTGCAAAATCCCCATTCCCTCCTCATCAGCTGGGACTCGGGAGGCAGAGAATAGATGGGAATGTGGCCAGTCAGAGATGGTATTTATCGGTTCTCCAAACTACTCAAAATTTCTGCTACCAGTTCTCCAGAACTGGTCAGAACCTGCTGAATACCATCTCTGGAACAATTCATGGTCCCTATGTAAAACCATTATTTTGAGAGCTTCATTGATAGCCAGTAAGCTATTGGGTGCAATTGAAGATGTTTATTATAACATATAATGTCCTTCATAATACAGGGCCTGATTATAGGGCTGCCCATCTTCAATTACTTATGTCTGACTGACAGGATCAATGTTTAAGCAGTATCATCTGATTGGAAAGGAGACATCAGTTTTTCATTGCTATGTCCACTTTACGGACTAGCATTTCTCCTGAGCACCAGATAGCCTCAGTTCTAGCTGCCTTTCAAAAGTCCCTGAAGATTTCTCTGGAACACAATTTCTATGAATCCATCTTGATTTATTTCTGTCTGCTTGAATTGCTTCTGGCACAACATACGGTATTTGTATTGTTTTTCAGCTGTTGAGTCACATATTAAATGTGTGGGTGGATGGATGGATAGATGGATGGATGGAAGGGAAGAAGGAAGGGAGGGAGGGGTAAGTGAATGAATAAATGAATGAAAATGAATTACATTTACTCATCTGGACCTTCAGAATATTTCATCCACGTAAGCAAATAAAACATTGTATGTATTCAGTTAATTATTCCCTTCCAGCACATCTTTGTTTTAACAGACAAATTCCTTGTCCATTCAGGTAAATGAAAAGCAATAATGGTGACCAAAATCATTTATTTTTACCCATCAATTTTTTACCCATCAATGAAAATATAAGTCCAGAAATATGTGGTTTATGTAGTTAATTAAACACTGTTTGTTCTTTTGTAGTATTCAGATTTGCTAAGCCTTCTATATCTTCTATTCCATTTCCCAAAGTTATACATTTTAATTCCCAGCAACAATGAAAAGAATAATGGATATTTCAGTTATTTATTTATTTAGCATATGGCGAAGATTTCAATGTTTGGCCATAATATGTTCCATTTTGCCTATATATATGTATGTATGTGTGTGTGTGTGTGTGTGTATGTATGTATGTATGTATGTATGTATGTATGTATGTATGTATGCATATATATATATATATATATATATATATATATATATATATATATATATATGTTGCGTTTGTGCTGATAAATAAATAAAGGGAGACTATATATATATATATATATATATATATATATATATATATATATATATATATATATATATATATATATATATATATATATATATATATAGTAAACCTTCAGATTTCAGGCATTGTAAATGAGATGTAATTTTAGAGCTGTCAGTGATAATTATTTCTGGCAATGATTACACACAATACTCACACCTGTAACCTTTCTCTAGATCCTATGTGCATTAAAACCCTCCTGTTACTGTTTGCTGCCTACAATATTAGTCATGGCTCAGAAAACATGGATTATATCAAGGAAAAGGTCTACAATATGCATTCATTGTGTACCCTACTAAAAAAAATGTATGTGTCTCAATATGGACAGACCTACATTAAGAGAACAGAAATAAAGGTTTACACTGTTTCCTAGATGCCTTATTTTGGCAAATGATGTCTTTTCTTCATCCATATATACCCTAAGCATTCTCAATTCTGTTTCACATCACTATTCGAAGGAGGTTATGATGTGATACAATAACAGCCAATCTATCCACCATGGCCTTCAAGTGGAGAGGTTGAAATTGAAATTGAAATTCAATAAATTTGTATGCCGCCCAATTCCGTGGGACTCTGGGCGGCTTACAGAGACAAGATAAAAAAGTTAAAAATTAAGAATAAAAAATACAGTTCTTAAAATAACACACCATTCATTCTGTCTAGAAAGTGTTTCTGTCAGAAACACTTTTTCATGAAAAAATGAGAATCATTTAGCACACAATGATAAGCATTCTATAGAGCATGAAATTAATTCATCTGATCGATTTGAGCCTATATTAATTTGTATGCTATATCATACAATGCCGAAGGCATTTATGATAAGTAGTATTTAATATTTCAATCCCCAATAGAACATAACATAGCTGGGAGCTGTTCGTAATAGGTATACGCTGAATAATCAGCCCATTTCTTTGAGATAGTCAAGCTTAACTCTTGATTATTGTATAACAAATGCTTGCTAACTCAACCCATCTCTGATGATAAACTTTACTTCTTCCAATGGCATTTAAGGAATGGCCTTAATCCCAGCCATCAACACTATTCTTCCCCTTCTTCTTCTTCTTCTTTCAATATTGCCAAATATAGTTCTTTTTCCGTTTGTCTATCATACACTCCCATCACATATCAACACCTCCCCTCATATATGAACACGTGTGAACTTTTGATTACTGATAATTGCTGCAAAGGAATTCTCAATTTCTATCAAGAGTGATTGATTGCCTCTTTTTCCATGGTATTCTTAGTAAACGAAAAAGGAATCACTCAGGTTTTATTCCACTAATTGTAGCTGACTTTAGGAGAGGTGGCGCAGTGGTTAAATGCAGCACTGCAGGCTACTTCAGCTGACTGCAGTTCTGCAGTTCAGCGGTTCAAATCTCATCGGCTCAGGGTTGACTCAGCCTTCCATCCTTCCAAGGTGGGTAAAATGAGGACCCGGATTGTTGTTGGGGGCAATATGCTGACTCTGTAAACCGCTTAGAGAGGGCTGAAAGCCCTATGAGGTGGTATTTTTTTTAAGACATTGAGATAGCTGTCCAAAGACTTTTCTGCAGTCATGTGGTCAGCATGACCTTATACCACAGTGCAAAATGTATAGTGAAATATGGAGTGATCTTACCTTACCACCAAAGTGATGCCAATTTGTAGTCTTAGTAGCTGTCTCCAAATCTACAATTCAAAGACATTGTCTTCCTTGAGTTTTTCTCAGTACCCAGTTTTCCCAGCCAAACGCTCCCATTAGAAAACACAACATGGAACACAATAATTCATAGTCTTTGACTACATTGACAGTGACAACACTATGACTATAAATACCTTCCTGAGTACAAGAAAATGTTTCCTCTTCCAGTGGCCAACACAAAAGGGTCTGCAGAACCATATTGCAAAGAAAAGTTAACAATAGAAGAGGAAGAGGAGAGGATTTCAAAATCCTGTCCAGCAATATCTATCCAAAACTCTTACTGAAAGATAAGGTTTTTATTAGAATTACAGAAGAAGGAAAGTGAACTCCTATCCTCTTGGATAACATTTTTGTTCCATTACTTATTCCGGACATCTTTTAGCTTAATAGAAATAGAATTGATCGGCTTGAAATGTAATGTTTTCCAAGGATGTCCTTTGGAAAATTTTACAACAATGCCACCCCTGCCTGAATTTCCTTGAGTTGTTTTCTTATCTCTATGATGGAGGCATTACTGAAAGCAAGTTCAGCCAGTTCAAATATATTGAGAATGATTATAGTAAATCATTTTTACAACATTATATATACATTTAATAACAGAAATCTAAGAACAAAGTCTACAGTAATGCAATATTATTGTTATCTAGTTCTTAAGAACATTGTTGTGGGAAAGCAACACAAATCACTAGCCTTCAGATACCAAAAATATTTTGGTCAGGTGCCTAATCACATTTAAAATAAGGTAGAAGATTTCTAGCCTGTTTTTCATCTAACATAAGATACTCTGGGGATGACATTGTGAGATATAGTGATATATAGAAATACCAGAAATTCATTCTTTTATGCCATCTAAGTGGGCAATACAATTTATACTGTGGAAGACATGTTTATATACATTTCTACCAGTAGTATGTGTTAGGTTTCCATATTTAGTCTCGAGGCCATTCCATGCTGTTCATTTTTAAATTGAACACATTTCTCTTAAAATATGAATTTTTATACATACCTTCTTTAAAATACCCATTTTGCATTGCCAACTTAACAAAATCATGCAAGTTGAGTATATTTGCAGCCCAATTATATATTCAAAATACAAATCAAATATCTCCCTTAGAAATGTGAATCAAATAATTTCTCCAATATTTCTAAATTCTCTACATGTAGATTCCAATGTCCGTTAAGTTCAGTGCTTAATTCTGAATAAACAGAAAATGTGTCCAATTAAGATAAGCAACAGAGATATGTTGTAAATTAGTTGCTCATATATAGACTTCTATGTAAAAAATGATTTTGCTATATGGATCTGGCTGCAGTTTTCCATTTTCTCACTAATAGAAAAAGTAAAATTTGTTGAGTGCATTCTTAAATGAGAAGGAAAAAAATATTCAGAATATAAAAATTGGCCAGAAACAAGCAATGAACCATCTGAATAAAGAAAATCCACAGAAAAAATTGCATTTTCATTGAATGATATACTTTTTACAAAGGTTTTCTTTAATAATATTTTCTTTAAAGAAGAATCCTGAAGTTTTTTTTTAAATAATAAATGAGATTTTATTCTTCTTCTGTCAAATACTAGCATTTATAGTAATAGCACTTAGACTTATATACAATTTCACAATGCTTTAAGCCCTGTCTAAGTGATTTATATTGCCGCCAACAATCTACATCCTCATTTTACTGACCTCAGAAGGATGGAAGGCTGAGACAACCTTGAGCTGGTGAGATTTGAACTGCCAAACTTCTGGCAGTCAGCAATCAGCAGAAGTAGCCTGCACTACTGCATTCTAACCACTGTCTCACCATAACTCTGGATATAAAATCAATCTTTAGTTGTGAATATATTAAATGAAATCTTACTTTTGAAAATAATGTATCACTATATCACAATACAATATGAATTAAACAAATTGATATATTTTTCCAACTTATAGTAATGTCAGAGTTTGAGTTGTCTACTAACAGAATAACTAGACAAGCCAGATACATAAGGGCCTCTAGCTATTATTAAGTTTAGCAACCGCAGCTACAACACTTGCTTATTATTATGCTCCTTTTCCCTTATTGATATATAATTCCTTATAAATTGGGATATTGCATTTTTAGAATATGCTCAGGAGCTCATAACGAAGTTAATTAAATTAACAAGGAAGATATTGGATAATATCTTATCCATAAGATAAGAAGAGACAGAGCACCGGATGTAAATTATCCTTTAAGATAGTAAATATTGGTCTGATATGATCATAGACTACTTCATTGTGATAGCTATTCCACTTAAGACAATTTCCATGAATAACTTGCTTGGCTCAGTTTCCTTTTGCTGAGCAATGAATTGCTGCTGTAGAAGATAATAAAGAGTTCAAAGAAAGGCTTTTATATAGTTCACTTCTTATCCAATCTTTGGCTTTCAGACTTGTCTTGATGTTTATTTCTTCTGCTTTAATTTTTTTATAGTGGTTCTCACTGTGATTACAACAGATATGAACTCAAAGGATTTACCCTAGAATGTGTCTTGGAACCATAGTATCAAAAATAATGTGTGATTTTAAGGCACTTTACCCACAAGTCTAGATTGAAATGAGATGCCCTTGTAACTTCATTCTAAAAGTAGTGATGGAAGTACATTAAATTGTTCTTAGGTTCAGGCCCTCCTTAATTGGGGGGAAGTAATTTGGTTTAGATTTCTGATAGGTCTATAAAGGCATCAAGGATTTACTAATACCGTTTTATTTTTTTATTTTTTGTTTGTTTGTTTATATCTCACCCTGACTATTTTTACAAATAACTCAAAACATATCCAATACATCTTCCTCCTATTTTCCCCTCAACAATAACCCTGTGAGGTGAGATGGGCTAAGAGAAAGTGACTGGGCCAAGGTCACCTAATTGCTTTCATGACTAAGGTAGGACTTGAATTCATGGTCTTCTGCTTTCTAATCTGGTGCTTTATCCACTAGACCCAACTGGCTCTTTTGTGAAGGGGTTTGGAGAGAGAGAACTTCAAATCTATTTGAATATCAATTTCCTTAAGGCATTGCTTAATTGCCTTTATTATACATTGTGTCCTGCTATGCACACTTGTAGTAGAATAATGGGATGTGGGAAAGACCTTGGGAGACTGCTTATGGAGATACTGCCAAGGGATGGGTCAGTTAAGAGATAGTATAGTTCACAGCAGGATAGTGGAAGAGGAAAGAGGCTCCAAAGAGCCTAGTTTGCTAGGCTGTAAAGGAGACAGTGGGATATTTGAAAAGTACTTTCAGAGTTGCAAGATTCTATCAATGTAGCATTACAATAAAGCAGAATCAGTTTAACTGGTTGTGACTCCTATCTGGTTCAGGCACTGTTAAAACAAAGATTATAGTATCCTTTGAGTTACTAAAACAAAAGGCACTTACAACAAGACACGAGGACAAGTTTTTCCCAAACGCCATCACTCTGCTAAACAATTAATTCCCACAACGCTGTCAAATTATTTACTAAGACTGTATTAATTATTCTTCTTCTCATCCTTCCTAGTACCTATCTCTTCCCACTTATGACTATAACCATGTTGCTTGTATTTTTACAATTTGCATTGTTTTATTTGTTTCCTAGTATGATTTGATTGCTTATTAGTAACCTATGACTATCACTAAATGTTGTATCTTATGATTCTTGATTAATATATTCTATTTTATTTTTCTTTATGTACATTGAAAGCATATGCACCAAAGACAAATTCCTTGTGTGTCCAACCACACTTGGCCAATAAAGAATTCTATTCTGTTCTGTTCTATTCTATTACAGAAACATAAATGTCTACTTTTAAACAGGGCATTTTTGAAGAAGTACTCAATGACAAAATGAGCCACCACCCTAAAACACTGGAATTGAACAACAGCTAGACTTTTTCTTTTGAACAGATTATATGTTCTCTGACTATGATTGACATGAATAACAATCTCTTTATACACACCCTTCAATGCAGTGTCTTTTTTATTTATTTAAAAGGGGAAAAATTCTCTATAACTATTTGAATTTTTATTTTTACAGGATGCACAGCATAGGCAGGAATTTACATTATCATTATTGTAGATACAAACATACTCAATGATTGCATCAGACAAGAAGCTTTCTCCCTTGAGAGCAAGGCCATTATTAGCAAAGGAATAATGGGATAACAAGGAGGGAAGTCTTTGAACACCGTGTATTTGGTCCTGAAACCCTCTCCAACTATCCCCCCTTAACCCAAAGTGATTATACAGTCATCCATGTACTTCATGCACTTCCGATATATGGCATGCTGTGTATTCTTGCTTCAGTGCTGAATAAAGTACAAACCTGCCAAATAGTATCAACACTGGGAATTAAATTAATGACTTCCACAAGAGAGGAACCTAATTGAGCCATTGGAAGTTTAACTTGGAGGCAATCATTAGACAATTTCTTTTTCAATTTTTTTGCCTGGCTTTGAGCAAGGAGGATGGAAATGCCATTATCACAGGATAGGGAGCAACATGTGAAGGTTTCTATCACATACGTATATCTTGGTCTATGTTAAAACGTAGGCTCTAAACTTTCCCAGTGTTAAGGTGGTTTATTAAGTTAATGGCATAAGAGCATACACATTAAAGGTAGTATTCTATATTAAAGGTAAAAGTAAAGATTCCCCTTGCACATATGTATTAGTCATCCCAACTCTAGGGGGCAGTGCTCATCTCAAAGCCGAAGAGCCAGCACTGTCCGAAGACATCTCTGTGATCATGTGGCCGGCATGACGAAATGCCAAAGGCACACAGAAGGCTGTTACCTTCGCACCAAAGGTGGCTCCGATTTTTCTACTTTCATTTTTATGTGCTTTCAAACTGCTAGGTTGGCAGAAGCTGGGACAAGTAATGGGAGTTCACTCCATTACGCGGTGCTAGGGATTCGAACCGCTGAACTGCTGATCTTTCTGATTGACAAGCTCAGTGTCTTAGCCACTGAGCCACTACATCCTGTTATGATAATATAAATTATGTAAGCCCAAACTACATTTCGTTATTTCTTATTTACAAGAATGTGCTCTGATTACTTAACAAGACATGCATAGCTATTTATTATCCTAGTGAATTTGGGGCAGGTTTCTGGATCTCATATACGTATTTTAGGAAGAGAGATGTGTTAGTCTATAGTGGTCAAAAATAAGAAAGAGTCTGGCACCACATTTTCAGGCTTTGGCTACATCTGAGATTCTCAAGGGATGCATCTAATGAAGGATGTTCATGAAACAGGTAGTTGTCAACTTACAACAGTTCTTTAGTGACTGTTCAAAGTTACAAGGTACAGAAAAAAGTGACATGACCATTTTTCACACTTACGACATTTGCAGCATCCCCTTGGTCACATGATCAAAATTCTCATGCTCTGCCACTGATTCATATTTATGACAATTGCAGAATCCTACGGTCATGTGATCAGCTTTTGTGACTTCTGATGAGCAAAGTCAATAGGGAAGCCAGTTTCACTTAACAATGTTATTAACAACTTCAATGACTTCACTTAAACAACTGAAATATGATTCTAACTTTGAAGAAAAATACTGTTTCATATTTACTGTGACAATTTGATTATCTTCAACTTGCTTGAGAAGAGTTAACTAATGGGTTAATGAGTTAAAGAGTAAACTTGATTAATGAAATATTTTCAGATCTATATACATCAATAAAATTCATATAATGGTTCATTTATTTTTGGCTTAGAATATTTGTCAAATTTTGTCTACTTTTCTTTTCACAAAAACCAGGATGGATAACATATACATATTGTAACTTTTTCTCCTATTTTGGAAATAAAGAATAGCTTTCTCCTCTTCCCAAAAAAATGATCTGCTCAGAAATTAGGCTTCCTATTTTATAGATGAGATCAGTGGTGGGTTCCTCATCCCATTCCAACCAGTACGGTTGGAACGAGACCAGCGGTGTCCTCGTGCACATACGCAGTTCACGCATGCGTCTTAGCACCTGCGCGATGCTCCAGCTGCTCACAAAGAATCACGTAGGCGCTGTATGTGCCATGCGCCTGCGTGGAAGCGCAGAAGCCTTTAAAGACTGGTAAGGAGCATGGGCGGGTGGGCCCTTTGGCGTTCCCAGAAGTTACTTACTTCCGGGTTTACCGACCAACCGGTCCGTGCGGACCACCACGGACCGGCTGAAACCCACCCCTGGATGAGATTCACTAAACTTGAGGTATAAGAACAATGCCAGTTATGGTAGACTTACTTTTTTTACATACAACTTTTGGGGTTCTACTGCAAACTATCCGCAGATCTATCAATTCATCTCCATTTACCTTTATCCCCGAACGTATGCTTCTTTCCGTACAGTCTTTTCAGAGGATAAGGTTTTCAGAAGGGCCATTGCAATTGTACCCTGAGCACCTGTCCCAAAGGACTTCAAAGTTCTTTTAGCAGGTTTTCCATTGGGATTGCACCAAATCACTCCAGATGGGGCCTCGCCAATACCCCATTGAGTAATAATATCTCTTTCTTTTGCTGATATTCTATCCTCCTGCTTATGCGGTCCAGGTTGCTTCTTTAGGACTTAGCCACTCACCCAGACAGAAGGTTTGTATAAAATGTATACGTCTGTTTCTGCTTCTTTCTGTGTCCATCCTACATCTTTTCTAGTGGTGGTGGTTTGAAAAGCAAAACCCAGCTATCTAGGAAGAGCAAATAATAAAATAAAGCAATCTGGCTCTACAACTGTGATTTTCCTCCTGTCATTTAAGAAAAGCTTCCTGCTTAAAAAGTATGGCCTCGGATTTCAGCGCAACAGGAGAAAATAAGAGGTTTCAGGCTTTCAGCCTATGATATTAAATACCAAGCCATACAAAGGTCTCACAAAGCCTGTAAATGCATCTATGAATCAAAGGTCTGCTGGAAATGCATTGAGCAAGAAAGCAATAATATGTAGGCAAGTTCACATAATGTAGATTCTACTTCTAAGAAGAGATTATATGTGTACTCATTAAAGATTATACTATTAGAGATTATATATGTATATTCATGCCAACTAAATTATACTCCCAAATCAATATATATTCATGAATATGATACAGTTGCTGATTTGCGAGTATTATTTAGTTGGCATGGTTTATGAGCCTAGTTTAATAGGAAAAAATTAACTATATGCTTAACTTTATTTTAAAATAAATAGAACATAAGTAGAATAGAGCAGAATTTAAGAAAAATACATTGTAGCAGAGATTTGACTGGAATGTGAATGATGTTTTCTTTCAAACAATTCTCTTCATTTTCCTGCATTGTAAATTTTTCCTGCAATTCCTTTTAAAGAGTATATCCTGAGAATAAGATTGTCATCTAGTAGATTTATCATCTCACCTAAACCACCTTGAGGTTTATCTTGAGAGAAGTCATTTTGCTTGCTATCCCAACTGAAGGTTTGAGGTAAAAGCAAACTATGCTGCCAAAGATATGATACACACCATTAAACCGGTATCAGACAGAGCATGTAAAAACTCAAAGTAGTGCAAGATCAGAAGATGTGGATGGAACTGGCCTACAGAATTGCCAAGAGTCAGACACAAATAAATGGATATCATCATCAATATCATCACCATCATCATCATCCGTCTGAAGCCAATGATGATAGAACTTGATGTTGTCAATGTCTAAAGATGTTGGAATCTCCAGGACAGCCCTTTTCTGCAGATAGGTCTCTTTCCACAAATGGAAGAGAATGTCTGTTTCCACTAAATCATTCCGTTCCATCCAGTCAGAGCTGAAAAAGCTTCTTGGATGAGAAGCAAAACATATTCAAAGAAAAACAAAGTCCAGTTGTCTCTTGAAAAAGCATCTTTAGGACAATATGGCCTGGATGACTGAGAATCTCCATAGACACTGAATAATAAAAATAAATATATACTAAATAATGAGTGAATGTGAGTTTGTATGAGCATCTCGTGCAGCTTTTTGATAAGGTTAACTTTCAGTCAATCACATTAAATTTTAAAAATTGTGTACTCAAAATTAATGTTTCTAAGTTACTTGGGGAGCTTAATATGAAAAAAAGGAATAAACATGACTTTTTCTTCTATCAATCAGACCAGAGCTGGAAGAGATCTTGGAGGTCTTCTAGTCCAACCCCTGTCAAGGGGTTCATTTCAGATAGGTGGTTGTCCAGTCTTTTCTTTAAAACCTCCAGTGCTGAATCACCTGTAACTTCTGAAGACAAGCTGTTTCACTGATTAATTGTCCTCACTCTTAGGAAATGTTTCCTTAATTCCAAGTTTCTTCTCTCCTTGATTAATTTCCATCCATTGTTTCTTTTCTTGCCTTCTGGTGCTTTGGAAAATACGTTGTCCCCCTTCTCACTTGAGAGACCGCCTACTGCCAATTACCTCCACTAGACCGATAAGATCGCATAGATTAGGCCTCCTCCGAATTCCATCAGCCAGCCAATGTCGGCTGGCAACTACCCGGAGGAGAGCCTTCTCGGTGGCTGCTCCGACCCTCTGGAACGAACTCCCCGTGGAGATTCGGACCCTCACCACCCTTCAGACCTTCCGCACCGCCCTTAAAATCTGGCTGTCCCAGCAGGCCTGGGGCTAAAGACCCTAACCCCGCCCGAATGGTATGACTGTTGTGCTTTCTTTTAATAATGTATTGTCTTATGTCTATAACTTGTTTGTTACCCTTTCCCCCCTGAATTGTGAGCCGCCCTGAGTCCCCTCAGGGAGAAAGGCGGCATACAAATAAATTAATTCCAATTCCAATTCCTCTCTTTGACAGCCCCTCAAATACTGGAATACTGCTATCATGTCACCCCTGGTCCTTTTTTTTTTCTCTAGATTGGTCATACCCAATTCCTGCAACCCAGAAACTTTTATAAGTTTTATAAAGAAAGCAAGGTCCTGACAAATGTATTCACACTTTCTTTTTTTTTTAAAACAATTTTATTATGTTTTAAAGAAAGATAAAATACAAAATAACAAAAAAGAAAAGATTAAAAAATAAGAAAGGAATCAAATGAGAAGTTTAAAAAGTGATAAGAAGAAAAGGAGAAAGGGATACAAAAAATGACTTTCCAACTTTCTTCAGTACAGATATAAATATATAATAAAATGACCTCTTACTCTAAATTAAAAGTCAAATATGATATAAACAACTATCAAACTAAACAATCCAAAAAACACTAAACCATACAACAAAATGACAACTTACTCTAAGCTGAAACATAAACTTTAAAAATATGCAAAATACATATCTAGTTATGACAATAAAAACACACATTTCTCTAGTCATAGCAAATCTAATCATCAAATCCTAAAACCAAATTTTCATTTTTATTTTTCTCAAGCAAGATGTCCAAAAATGGTCTCCAAGTAAAAACAAAACTAAAAGTTTTAACTTTCATCGAAGTAGTCAATTTAGCCACCTTTGTCAACTCTATTAATTTCACAATCTATTCTTCAGTTGTGAGACTTTCAAATATTTACTCAATGAGAGTTCTAATTCATTAGTCCACATTAGCAATAGCAATAGCAATAGCAGTAGACTTATATACCGCTTCATAGGGCTTTCAGCCCTCTCTAAGCGGTTTACAGAGAGTCAGCATATTGCCCCCAACAATCTGGGTCCTCATTTTACCCACCTCGGAAGGATGGAAGGCTGAGTCAACCCTGAGCCGGTGAGATTTGAACCGCTGAACTGCTGATCTAGCAGTAGCCTGCAGTGCTGCATTTAACCACTGCGCCACCTTGGCTCTTAGTATTTTTACTAAGAGTATTTTTACTAATACTCTAGTATTAGTATTTTTCCATTGCTCCAACATAATAATTAATTTTTTGTCCACTTAATCATAAAGGTAAGGATAAAAGTAAAGGTTTCCTTATCCAGTTGTTTAGGTTTAGGTTTAGGTTTTATTTGACTTGTATGCCACCCTATTCCCAGAACACTCAGGGCAGCTAACAATCAGAAGGGAAGGGGGTACAAAAATAAAAATAGAAAACAGAAATTTAAAATACAACAACAGTCATAACCTTGAAGGGGGCTGTATAGTTCAACAGCCCCAGGCCTGCCGGAACAGCCAGGTCTTAGTTGCTTTGCGGAAGGCCGGAAGGGTGGTAAGGGTCCGGATCTCAACGGGGAAATCGTTCCAGAGGGCCGGAGCAGCCACAGAGAAGGCCCTCCCCTGGGGAGTCGCCAGCCGACATTGGCCGGCAGATGGAATTCGGAGGAGGCCTAGTCTGTGGGATCTAATAGGTCTTTGGGAGGTAACTGGCAGGAGGCGGTCTCTTAAGTAACCAGGTCTGATACCATGTAGGGCTTTAAAAGTAACGACTAGCACCTTGAAACATGTCCGGAGACCTATGGGCAGCCAGTGCAGCTCGCGGAGGATAGGTGTAACGTGGCTGTACCGAGGTGCACCCACAATCGCTCACGTGGCTGCATTCTGGACAAGCTGAAGTCTTCAAACACTCTTCAAGGGCAGCCCCATGTAGAGCGCATTACAGTAGTCCAGTCTTGAGGTGACAAGGGCATGAGTGACTATCTGAAGGGCCTCCAGGTCCAGATAGGGTCGAAATTGGTGCACCAGGTGAACCTTGGCAAAGGCCCCACTGGTCACAGCCGACAGATGGTGTTCTAGAGTCAGCTGTGGATCCAGGAGGACTCCAAAATTGCGAACCCTCTCTAAGGGGCGTATAATTTCACCCCCCAGGCTGAGAGATGGACTAGCTGGACCATCTTTGGGAGGGAGCATCAATAGCCACTTGGTCTTATCGGGATTGAGCACAACTTGTTCATTCCCATACAGACCCTGACAGCCTCCAGGCACTGGCACATCACTTCTACCGCTTCATTGAGTTGGCACGGGGCAAACAGATACAATTGTGTATCGTCCGCATATTGATGATATTTAATCCCGTGCCGGCGCATGATCTTACCCAGCGGCTTCATGTAGATGTTAAATAGGAGGGGGGACAGGACCGAACCCTGCGGCACCCCATAATTGAGGGGCCTAGGGGTCAATCTCTGCTCTCCGACCAACACCAACTGCGACCTGTCTGAGAGGTAGGAGGAGAACCACCGAAGGACAGTGCCTCCCACTCCCACCTCCCGCAACCGTCGCAGAAGGATACCATGGTCGATGGTATTGAAGGCTGCTGAAAGGTCCAGAAGCACAAGGATAGAGGAATGACCCCTAACCCTGGCTTGCCAGAGATCATCGATCAGCGTGACCAAAGCAGTTTCCGTGCTGTAGCCAGGCCTGAAACCGGACTGAAAGGAATCCAGATAATCGGTTTCATCCAAGGACTGTCGGAGTTGAAAAGCCACCACTTTCTCAACAACCTTCCCAACAAAGGGGAGGTTGGAGTCTGGACGATAGTTAGTCAAAATGGCTGGATCCAGAGAAGGTTTCTTCAGGAGGGGTCTCACCACCGCATCCTTTAGGAGGTTCTCAACGGGGAGAACTCCATAGAGTGGTGCTCATCTCCGTTTCTTAACTGAATGAGCCACCATTGTCCAAAAGCACTTCTGTGATCATGTGGTCAGCATGATTATATGCCGAGTTGCATGGAATACTGTTACCTTCCCATTGGAGTGGTACTTATTTGTCTACGCGTATTGGTATGCTTTTGAATTGCTAGGTGGGCAAGAGATAGGGCAACGGGAGCTTATCCCATCATGCAGCTCACAGGCCTTGATGCTTGGGATTGGGTTTTAAAAAAAAATCTATGTGTTTTTTTTTAAAAAAACTGTCCCTCCACTGCTGATGTTGCTTTGCATTCAAGTCCAGAGCCAAGATTCTGCAAAACTGAAAGCAGAATGTTGGGACTAAGGAATTTGAACCATAAATGATAATATCAAAGGGGACCTCGCAATTATTTCAAAGGAAACTGAAACCAGAATCACAGGATGTGAAGGAGATTAGATACCATCATAAACTGCAGGCCATTTTGAAATTGCCCCTGCTATTAAGCAATATAGGTTGATTACGGCTAGCATATGTCAAAGGGTTTAAAGGCATCATTTGGTGATATAAAGTATTGGTAAGCTATTTATTACTCCATGCTTTGATTGTAAAAGTGTGGATAGGATTTCTCTCTGATTAAGCGGCAAAGATAAATACTATGCATTTCTGCTTTATAGAAAAGAAAACGTTTGTCCACATTGTGCATATTTGCTTATTCTGCTATTTTTCAAGTACTGAGCATGTTTGTATAAAATGTGCACATTGCATAAATCAAGTATTGACTGTTGTCTACTAGTCAAGACAGAAAGCAAGTGATGAATTCATCCAAGTGGTGAATTTGTCCATTTAGCTGAAAGCTGTGACTCCTTTGCTACATAAGTCCAACTTGCATCTTTGCACATTCATGGATGTCCACAGCAACTGAAGATTTTATTAAAGTGTCTAAATGTGTTGTGATATCATGACACCCATTTTTCCATTTATGTAGAGGTGAAACTCGAAAATTAGAATATCGTGCAAAAGTTCATTTATTTCGGTAATGCAACTTCAAAGGTGAAACTAATATATGAGATAGACTCATTGCATGCAAAGCAAGATAGTTCAAGCTGTGATTTGTCATAATTGTGATGATTATGGCTTACAGCTCATGAAAACCCAAATCCACAATCTCAGAAAATTAGAATATTACATGCAATCAATAAAACAAGGATTGTACATAGAACAATATCAGATCTCTGAAAAGTATAAGCATGCATATGTACTCAGTACTTGAATTGGGCCCCTTTTGCAGCAATTAATGCCTCAATGAGGCATGGCATGGAAGCTATCAGCCTGTGGCACTGCTGAGGTGTTATGGAAGACCAGGATGCTTCAGCTCTTCAGCATTGTTCGGTCTCATGTCTCTCATCTTTCTCTTGGCAATGCCCCATAGATTCTCTATGGGGTTCAGGTCAGGTGAGTTTGCTGGCCAATCAAGCACAGTAATCCCACAGTCATTGAACCAGGTTTTGGTGCTTTTGACAGTGTGTGCAGGTGCCAAGTCCTGCTGGAAAATGAAGTCAGCATCCCCATAAAGCTCTGCGGAAGGAAGCATGAAGTGCTCTAAAATCTCCTGGTAGATGGCTGCATTGACCATGGACTTTATGAAACACAGTGGACTAACATAGCAGATGACATGGCTTCCCAAATCAACACAGATTATGGAAATTTCACAATGGACTTCAAGTATCTTGCAGTGTGTGCCTCTCCATTCTTCCTCCATACTCTGAGTCCTTGGTTTCCAAATGAGACGCAAAAGTTGCTCTCATCAGAAAAGAGGACTTTGGACCACTGAGCAACAGACCAGGTCTGTTTTTCTTTAGCCCAGCCCATGTAAGACATTTCTGATGTTGTTTGTTGTTCAGGAGTGGCTTGACAAGAGGAATACAACATTTGAAGCCCATGTCCAGGATCCATCTGTGTGTGGTGACTCTTGATGCACTGACTCCAGCTTCAGTCCACTCCTTGTGAAAGTCATCAACACTTTTGAATTGCCTTTTCCTGACAATCCTCTCCAGGCTGTGGTCATCCCTGCTGCTTGTGCACCTTTTTCTTCCACACTTTTCCCTTCCACATAACTTTCTAGTAATGTGCTTTGACACAGCACTTTGGGAGCATCCAACTTCTTTTGCAATTACCTTTTGAGGCTTTCCATCCTTATGGAGGGTGTCAATGATGATTTTCTGCACAACTGTCAGGTCAGCAGTCTTTCCCATGATTGTGATTCCAACTGAACCAGACTGAGAGACCATTTAAAGGCTCAGGAACCCTTTGCAGGTGTTATAGCTTAATTAGCTGATTAGAGTGGGACACTTTGAGCCTAGAATATTGCACCTTTTCACAATATTCTAATTTTCTGAGATTGTGGATTTGGGGTTTTCATGAGCTGTAAGCGGTAATCATCACAATTATGACAAATCACAGCTTGAACTATCTTGCTTTGCATGTAATGAGTCTATCTCATATATTAGTTTCACCTTTTAAGTTGCATTACTGAAATAAATGAATTTTTACATGATATTCTAATTTTTCGGATTTCACCTGTATTTGTGAGTAATTCACAACACAAATACAAAAGGCATGAGAGATTATACCATCTCCATGTGAGCATTTATATATCTAAGAGGTCTCTTTAACATCTCTTAGGTCCCCATTCTCCCATGGATGGTCAAGCTGAAGTCTGAATTTATATTTCTGGAAACTTCATTATAAATTTCCCACCAAGTATGAACCTACTGATTCTCTGTTCTTTGCTACTGCAAAAATTACTGGTAGCCAATGGGCTAGTCCAGGAGTTCCTCTTACATAAGCACTTCCATAGCCTTCTAAAACCAACCTTCCTTGCACTTTAGATGCTAAAGAACTTGTTTGGCTATCTCTGCAGAAATGAGAGGTATGCATTTACCAATTTCAATTATTTTAACTTTTTCACATTGCAGTATTGCCTGCTATGAAAGTAGTAAATTTTAAAGTGCAAAGGATTAAGGTAATAACCTTGTAATTGTAGTCTCAACATATTTTACTTTCCTCCTCAAACTGGTAGGTGGTATTGCTCTATTCATTTGCACTGCAACTGCCTTGTTGGCCCAATGTAGCAGGAAATTATGATAGAACATGTCATCTATAATATGGGAGGATGCCACTTATATGGATCTTGATAAATTCCATATGGTATGGGTATATCATAATGTAGCTGCTGCTGCTGATACTCTACACAGTTCCAATAAAGGAGAATATTTGTAGCTGAGGGTTGAAACAAGAGGTCCTTGGTGCTCTATAAGCTTGCTTCTTTTCTTGCAGACATTTCATTATCCAAACTAGGCAACATCATGAGTGCTAGGAAGCTGAGACAGCACCAAGGAATAGTATTATTCTATATTACGCAAATGCCTTCAAAGGGTATCCATTGTGTTCAAACATAAAATACTTTCTTTTTAAAAAAAACATTCTGTATGGTTTACTCTAAATAAGAAAATTCTGGGTTAATTCCCACTTTGGAAGCCCTTCATAATACAACATCTGTTCTAATTCTGTAGTATGTATCTGTAGTATGTCCAGGATGGATATCTGACCTATAATCAGATCATATTAAATAGACAATGGAGTATTTGTCCACTATATACCTATTAAACAGTCTTCCAAACAAAAGAAAGAAGTTTAATAAACTGTTGGAATGCCTATTTAATAATTGAAGATAAGCCATCCAAAAGTGATTGCAATAGAATGACTTTCATTCTATCCTCTTGTAATACCCTCCCTCTTTGGAATTGGTGAGAAAAATGTGATCATATTGACCTGTTAGTGACTGCTTGAGAAGGCTTCCTAGATTTTCCTCAAATGTACAGAAGCACAAATGGAAATGTTCCAAGTAACAATTACTCCTCTCAAAATGGCCACTTGATGACCCAGGATTTCATAAAACAAATATAGTACAGTCAACCCAGAGGTATGCAACCCCTCAAACTCTATATTCCTATTCTCATCTGGAAGGGCCATTCCCTTCCTCTTGGGTGCTGAAAATAAATCCTTACTGTTTTAAGCATTCAGAGATTTTGTTTAAATTATTCTAGCTATATTTCTTCATTCCCTTGGGATTTGCATTTCCGATCCTATTACTCCTTCTTGCAGTGTGTCGAAGGAGAACTCTTTGTAAGGTTTTGTCTAAGTAAATAAATCAACATGAACTTTTGGTCCTCTGACTTTTTTTTTAAGTGCATAAGTCCTCATGCAAAATTTATGCAAAGTTATATAGCCTTTGAAATTCCTTTCAAAAGCATGAGTCATCACCAGGCTGATCAAGGAGAGACTTTACTGCCATCTAGTTTCCATTTCTTTGTTTTTAACCTCCTGCAACGTGCCATTTCTTCAACCCAAGGAAGAAATATTGCTATAGCAAGGAAAAGCTAATTATAGCCACATACCATATACATTCTGTAACGTGTATAAACAGAGCAAGCATGTGCCATCATAAACCTTTTTAAAGGATAATGTCTGACATAATAAAACAGCTATAGGCCATAACCAGTTTGAAAGCCAACTATGGGAAATGCAGCTGAATGCAGTTTTTAGATGAAAGGAAGCTAAAATTAAAATTTTAGATCTGGAAATTCCAACCATTTGTGGGGCAATCCAGATTCAGCTCATAATTTATCTGCCCTTTAGAAAGCTATGCACTATCATGTTAATTTGCCACAGGTGTAAGAACATAAGAGTAGACTTGCTAGACTACCATGATTTTTATAAATGCCAACCAGATGTCTCTGAGGTGCTTATAAGCAAGAAATAGAGCAAAGCCCTTTTGTAAGCGTTGTTCCTTGAAACTGGTATTTGAAACCAAGCTAACCTCAACCCAGAGACAACATGGAGCCCTCAAGATTGATGGCCCTTGAAAGACCTTTTGTCCATGAACTTATCCAGTCTTCTTTTATAGCTCACTAGTGTAATAACCGTCACTGTGTCCTGTGGTAATGAATTTGCAGGTTGTCTGTGGATGCCAAAGTGACAACCATAAGACAATTAAGTAGGCTTTATTTAACTAGTAGCAACACTGAGTAAGTAGAGAGGTCATTAAGCAAGAAAGCTGAGAGACGTTCTTTCCAAATTATCCCTGGGGGTTGTGAGTTTTGAAAGGTTGTAGGCAAGAAGCATATTCTCTAATTTGAATGTAATGCACACATACATACTACATACATACATATACACATACACACACACACACACACACACACACACACACAAATAAATAACAGAAGTCCCATAAAAATTAAAAAGATGGGTTCAATCCCAATTCTCATAATGGTGGAGGTCTTAGAAAGCCATAGAGGCAGGTAGAACAAAGTATACCATCCAAGATTTTATTCACAAAACCCCCTTGTGACTTGACTTTGTCATGCAGGGGGAGAATTGAAAATGAGGGAAATAACAGGATGACCTGTTCTGAAACCAGTTCCAGCTTGTATTAATAGCTTTTGTTTTCCATTCACAACTTCACCTGAGATAATATACAAGGTTCTATAATCTTGTAACCAGGAAAGCTATTTCCATGCCTGTAGTTTATATATATATAAACTACAGGCATGGAAATAAATAAATATAAATATATATATTGCATTTGTACTGATTAATAAATAAATAAATAATAAACAAATGCAACACAAATGTAACAAGGCAACATAAAAATGGCTTGATAGATAGATAGATAGATAGATAGATAGATAGATAGATAGATAGGTAGGTAGGTAGGTAGGTAGGTAGGTAGGTAGGTAGGTAGGTAGGTAGGTAGATAGATAGATAGATAGATAGATAGATAGATAGATAGATAGATAGATAGATAGATAGATAGATAGATAGATGTAGATATAGATAGTGTGTGTGTATATAAAATACATCAGTTTGGGAGTGGGGGGGGGAGGAAGAGCTTATACACTGACAAGGTCAACCGGGGCACAATCCAGAAGAAAATGAATAAATTAAATCTAAAATGAAGCAGCCTGTGTAGTGACAAGTTGATGGGTCACAGATGGTCAGCAGCCCCATCCCCCTATCCCTGCTTTTGTTTTAATTGTTCCTGAAAGACAAGATTCCATTTGAGCTCAAGTGCTAGGCCCCTGAGCTTAAAAACATATTATATACCCCATGATGCCCAGGTTAAGTTCATTCAAACTGTGCTTCTGCTGTCACTGTAGGGTTCTAACTAGCTTTTCTTTCTTTCTTTCTTTCTTTTTTTCTTTCTTTCTTTCTTTCTTTCTTTTTTTCTTTCTTTCCCCCCCCC
Organism: Thamnophis elegans; assembly: GCF_009769535.1. Classification (NCBI taxonomy): domain Eukaryota; kingdom Metazoa; phylum Chordata; class Lepidosauria; order Squamata; family Natricidae; genus Thamnophis; species Thamnophis elegans. The sequence goes on along the minus strand of NC_045541.1, from coordinate 98,833,434 downwards.
CCCTCTCTCTCTCTCTCTCTCTCTCTTCTCGCCATATAACATCTCCATGGCCAACAGGTTGGTTTCTAATCATCAGTTCTTAATCAGGGAGCAATCTAGGTCATATGATGTTCAGAGCCAGAAGAAAAGGATCTTACAAGCATCCATTGCCATTTTTCTCCTGTTTTGTACTTTTTTTGATTTCCTAACCCTGCCCCTTTTCTCTATATAAGAGCTTGTATTTAAAATGCTTCATTAGCATCTCTTGCAGGATTGGCAGCACTTTGGCAAAACCCTAAAATTTATTTTAATCAAGTTACCATGCTTTTTCTTTCTGTTTAACATCTAAACCTTCTTGACAAAGTCTTTCTCAAAATTTACTTCTTTTGTTTCGCCTCAGTTTCTCTAAAAAGCTCTTTAAGCTTCGATGTACTCCAGGATGACTCCTGAACAAAAATCATGTCTGGCTCAGCTAGTAAATCTCGTCTCCCTTCAATGAGATTAAATAAGTGCTTCACATCTATTGTAACAGGCCCTTAAAAGATCCTGCATATTTAAGAGTTTCCTACAATAAATTAAATACATCTCACCCACTGTAGAACAAAACAAAAATCCAGTACATGAGAGTTAGCATAGGTCCATGGAAGAAGCATTATGCTTCTATTTCCATAAAGTTCTCAAAGATTAGCGAACCTCTGTTAATCACAATCAGTTACTGCAGAAATTTAATTCCTGCATGTCAAGAAAGCAGCATTTTATTCACTCAATTTTATGCCCCCCTTATGACTGGCTAAAACTTAAGGTCACCCATTTAATGCAGGCCAAATGTCATCACCTGTAATTTTTCCCATCTTAAGATTTTTAAGTCTTTGATTGTTTGTTTAGTTGCTCTATTTATTTTCCACAGCTTCCACAGAAGTCAATTAACTCCCAGGGAAGAAACAACACAGAAAAATATAAAATGCTATATAAACTGTAAAACATTAAACATGTCAAATTAAATAAAGCTATTAAATAAATAGCATCAAAAGAAGCTGGATCTCTGTAAGTTCAATAAACTGAAGCTACTAAAAGTTTTGCTTTACTATTCTAGGTAAAGTTGAAATATGGACTCCAACTCTCATGAACTACTTCATACAAACTATCAAATAGAAATAGAGCATGATTTAAATCAATGTATTGTATTTTGATAAATAATGTAATAAGACTGCTGAATAAAACAGAATATCCATAAAACCTATGCCAAAACAATATTGCATCTAGAAAACATCTGCAAGAAAACAAGCAAGCTCAGAGAGAGCACCAAGAACCCCTTAGAAAATGATCAGTATATCAGCTGCTCAATGAAAAAACAAAATTCTAGCAGTTAACAAAGGAAAACCTAAGTATTCACCCTCTCTTGTTTCAGGGTTTCCAACAAAAATAGTATTTCATCAGGAAATTGGGAAAAACAAGGGCAAAATTAAAACATGAATTTAATTCATGAACCGGTTCTCTGGGCAGCGCTATAGGTGACACCATCTTGGTTTTTGCTTCTGCACATGCACAGAGCAATTTCTATTGGACTAAGCATGGGCACACGTGGCACAGCCATGGGCAAACTGGCAGTAGCAACTGCCGGAACCCACCCCTAGTAACATAGCATATTATTTTGAATATCCAGATCTAGATGAATTGGAATCTAAAATGCTAAAGAAATTTGCTGAAGGTCTAGCTGAAATTTATTACATTGTTTTTGAGAAATCCTGCAACAGAATGTGTAAGATGCCCACTATTGGAAGAAGATAAATGTCTCTACCCATATTTTCAAAAATTGGAGACGGAGAATCCATGAAATTTCAACAGTTAGTTTGACATCAAGATCCAGAAAGATTCTATATCGGATAATCAAACAATGATTGTGCAAGCATCAAAATTAAGCATCACATCCTGACAGGTTCAACTGGTCTCACTTGGAGGATGAGTATTTCTTTAGTAGATTGTGAGGATGATGTAGAAGTAACTTGTCTTAGTTTTAAGACAAACCACCCAATCATAAAAGCTGGGCAATGTATATAGTTAGTAAACTATTATTATTTCAACAAAGCTGAATGACAACAAGATAGAATATTGCTGGAATTCTTGACAATTAGAAGCTCAAAAGTCATGTTCATCAATGATTCCTCTTAAATATGAAGTATTAAGTGAAGTTGTGTGAGTGATCTTGTATTCTCCAATATTTTTATGAATGATTTAAGAGGTAAAAAATTGCTTATCAAATCTGCAGGTGACAAAAATTGAATAGAATAACATGTCAAATACATGAATTGTTTGGTGTTCTAAAGACTGGAAATAACATTAAAACAACCTTTTTCTAGCTAAGGAAGTGAACTAAAAATAACAGAATGAAAGTTGTTTGTTTAGAAATGGAAATCAAATGCACAGGTGTAGTATAGCTTAGTAATAGTGTTTGTGGAAAATATCTTGGAATACTAGTTGATTGCATATTGAGTATGAGTCAACAGTATAACGTGGAGGAAAAAACCAAACACAGTTATAATCTACATTAAAAGATTAATTTCCAAATTCCGGAAGAAATAGTACCATTTATATCTACATTGGTCAGACTCCACTCATTTTACCCAGTTCCAAGCATGTTTTCAAAAGGAGCCACACAAATTGAAATACGTTCAGAAATTATCAGTAATGATACTTACAGCATTAAAAATTAAATCCCAAAGGAAAAATTTGAAGTGATTGGAAAAATTTAGCCTTGAGAAAGAGTGCCTGAAAAGATATCACGCAGAAGAAGGTCAAGACTTGTTTTCTATCATTCCAGAGTACAAGACTACAAAATAATGAATTTAAATCACAGAATGGCAGATGTCAAAATGAAATTCCATAATAGAAGAGGCAGCTTGAGTGTAGAACCAGTAAGCAGTGGGGTGCTTTTTAGTGGGTGAATCTAAACAGAGATTTGGATGTCCATCTGTCTGAGATGATTTAATTTGAATTCTTATCTTATGTCTTCAATTTATTTGGCTCATTAGTAACTATTCATATTCTATGCTCCTCATAATATTGCTTATCCTTAAAGTGAACATGATAGGGGTGTGTGTGTGTGTGTGTGTGTGTGTGTGTGTGTATTTGCATGAGTGAATGAGTGTGTGTATCTATGATTCTTTTAGAAATTAATTACATCTTTAGCTTTACCTTTTATTTTTAAACCAAGCTCCAAGGGTATTTTTGGCATTACTCCTACCCATAGGATGAACAGCCAGAGGTCACGTCCTTTTTAATTCACTCTGCAGGAAGTCATAGTCATATTTTCTTAAAGATGGCAGGATGCTGTGTTTTCACAGAGTGCAGTTCTATCCTAGCTTGGCCGCTATTGGTGGCTCATTTTTAGCAGCTCATTGCAGAACAAAGTCAGAGGAAATGGTTTCATTCCCCAGCTGCACTCCTCCCTTGCCCCAACTGGGCATGTCAAGGACAGGCTATGGGCTTTTTCCCTTTTGCTGACTGATAGTTGTTTTGTCTGAAGAGCCCACCCTGGAAGAGAAGAATGTAAACAAAGTCCATCCCCATGAGAAAGTGCCTGTGCAGTAAATAATGAAAGACTGCAAAGCACAACATTCTCAAAACTGGAAATAATCTAACAGGACTTCTCACATTTTGTCAGAGTGGAACTCCTCAGCACCAGTCTTCTGTGGGTCTCCTTAGTTCAGCAGATTGTAAATTACCCATGTTTTAGACCCTGTGAAATCTTTGTAATCTGGAACCAATTCTGTTGATGTCAATGTTTTGTACAGTAGGAAGCTCTGTTTTTTATTATTTGTACTACTTTGGTGTTACTCTGAGTCCTGTAATATACAAGCATCGTTTCCTGGAGTATGATTGTGTTAGTCTCTTGCTGGGCATCACTCTAAATTTAAATAAAGCTAAGTAAATAAAATCAGCAAACAGACTTACTTTCTGATATCTGTATATAAAACCACAAACTGTAATCCTAGAAACACTTATCTGGCAATATTCCCCTTTTCTACTACTGAGATATGCCTCAGATTAGACATGATACACAGCACTGTAAATCTAGTTTCAGACCAGAATGGCTTACTGAAGTGGTAAAGACATTCAAGTATTTCAACAAATGTGCATCCAAAGATACAGTCAATAAAAATAAAACAATTACAGCCATCTAGACCTTTCCAAAGTTTGCCCCAGTACTGCATTTTATGGAAAAAATATGGAAAATGATCAACCATTTAAAACTTCAAATTGTCTAAACACCAACCTTCTCACAAGGCTGCATTAAGTGGGAAGCTCTACTTAATTCCAAGATTCAAGAATTACAACCTTACCTGAATTCAACATGCACTTTATTCTATCCATGCAGTGCCACACCTGTCTATTGATATTTATAAACTCAGCAGGATAGCTAGTAAGGTATCTGTAGGCATCAAATATGCTATCAAGCTGCTCCCTTAATACATACTAAATTCCTTAAATCATCTGACTTTTTAGAAAAAAACATTGCAATTAATTAATTAGTTAATTGGAGAACTGGTATTTTAGAAAACAACACCCATTCTCAAGGATTACATTTTCCTTTGAGCACTACAAAGATGCCACTGAGTTGCAGGGAAGAGGAATTGGGAAGAGCTAGTTCACTATCTGATAAGTAAGCGACTATCATGACATAATGTGTTTTATGAATAGGCAACAGACATTTTGTCAGTGCATCCAAATCAGGGATAGGGTTCCTGCCAGTTCTAACCTCTTGTACAGAAGAGGTTCCACAAATCTATGGTGCCGTTTAGAACCGGTTCCAGCTCCCTCCCTGCGCCAGTCCGCACATCATCAAGATGAAGAGCGAGAGGAGGAATTCTGGGAGTTGAAGTCCACAAGTCTTAAAGCTGTCAAGTTTGAACACCCCTGGGGTTTTTTTCTAAAGGGTTAGGGGTGCAAGGGTCTTGTAACTTGAGAGCTTTAAGACTTGCGTGCTTCAAATGCCAAAGTTTCTGAGCCAACATTTTGGTTCCTAAGCAAGAGCGTTGTTAAGTGAGTTTCACCACATTTTACAAGTTGGCCACACCCACCCAGTCACATGACTGCAAAGCCACTCCCACTCGGTCACATGGCTGGCAAGTCACTCCCATGCAGTCACATGGCCAGCAAGCCACTCCCACCCAGTCACATGGCCAGCAAGTCACTCCCACAAAGCAGGCCACACCTACAGAAGAGGTTCTAAAACATTTTGAAACCCACCACTGATCCAAATATATTATTAAAATTCCAGATTGCCTAACCCTTGTCTACAGCATTCACACATTATAGTAGCTCCACATAGACCTTTTACTCATCATAGCTAGAAGATATGCTATAGTGATAAGTGACTCACTGCTACTTTCCACTAACATGCACCTTAAGGACAATCATAGCCAAAGGTGTGGAGAAGATTTTGATGACTGCATCTCTCAGAAAGACATCTTCCACTTCCAGGAGCATTTTGAAAAGTGATGAACACTCCAAAAGAGTTTGAAGAACTAAAAAGAATAACTACATATAAAAATGTACATCTGAGGGTAAAATATTTTAGAAGTGGATATTTTTTAAAAGGTAGACATGCATCTATAGAAAGAATATATTATACATATACATTTTGAGGATGTCTGTGCACATTATACATCTTTCTAAAATAAACTCAGATATTTTTAGGTTGGAACAAACTTCTGAATTAATTTGTTTCACAGAGTGAAACTGATCAAGAAGTTCTTCCCAGGTCCTCCAACAGCTTTAAATATTTCCATCAGGATAAAGAGCTAATTTAAAAATGAATTATCAAAAGAAATGCATTTTGAAACTGAAGGACTGAACCCTCTGATCTAGCTGTGCAAAGATCAGAAGGAGCTGTGAGGACAGCAAATATTTTAAAATCCACAAATAGAAGAAATTAGGGTTCATCCTGAATGTTTTTCACTGATTTGTGGAGAATGTTCTAATTTGGACACAAGCCGAGACATGTGAGACAGCAAAAAGCTACATCATTTCCTAGCTTCAAAAAAAACCAAAAAAAAAACCAAGAAGCTGGATGGTTGGAGTTATATAATGACAAAAAGTAGGTATAATTAGGTGAGGCTCTCCCTGAGGTTTCTTTCCCTCTGTTTAGATAGGCAATAACAACTTCCAGATTCCTTTGGGTTTTATTCTGGCGGCAATGAGGGAGGACCTTGGCTATGTTGTTTCAGTGTTAGCTTCTTAAGCCTGTTATGATATTCCACTTGGTACAATATTTGCACAATTTGCCTATTAACACCAGTTCATCATTACACTATTTCCCAGTTATGCTGTTTCAAACAGCAGAAGTAGCTTTCTTCACATTTCACACAGTGCTGTTCAGCTCTTTAGACAGAGTACACAAAGCTAGCAGAGCACCGCACAGGAGGGATCACACCCACGTTAGCCTGAAATGGCCAATACATGCTGTTCTGATCTGACCTTAGCTCCTCACACCTCCTAATCTGAGAGAGCAGGAGGCCAAGCATGGTAGGCAGACATCACCGTAGCCCTGACGTTTTTTCTGCCTCAGGAAATGCATGATGCAAGATTTTATGGTGAATGGAAATAAGAGGCAAAATAAGGATAGGGTTGGCAAGACAAAGCAGCCTCAGATGAGTAATAGGGCTGGCAAAGTACTCTAGTTTGTTCACCTGCATACTAGAATGTTTTAAACCTTGGACATTTTCTAGCTACTTTATAATTTTTAATAATGGTAGGAAAGATTTCATTCTCTCCAAGCTTTGCCTGCTCAACGGTCACTCTTCCATTCATCTCTCATCTAGACGTATGGGCCTTTTTACTTAATTAACACTTTCTGCTATTTTCATTTGGTGCAAAAGTGGTTTCAGCTAGGCCCGTGGTGGCGAAACTATGGCATACGGAGCCCTCTCTGTAGGCATGCAAGCCATTGCCAGCCGCTCTTCGGGTTTCCAGCTGGTCTTCATGAGCGCTGGAGTGCTGGAAAACAGCATGAAAAAGGCCCCCAAACCACCCCCAAAATAGATTGTTTTGGGGCCATTTTCAGGCCAATTTTGGCCCCCAAAACAACCAGAAAATGGCCAGAAAAGCAGCCCAAAACAGTCAAAAAGCAGGCATGCATGCAAAGGCCAGCTGGTCTTTGGTTTTCCTGTGCCTCAGCACAAGTGCATGATCGCAAATCAGTGATAGGTTCCGGATCCCGTTCCAAATGGTACAGTTGGAACAGGCCTGGCGGTGCCACATGGATGCACGCAGTACACGCATGCATCTTAGCACCTCCACGATGCTCCATCTGCTCCGCGGAGTGGAGTGCAGGTGCTTTACACGCCATGTGCATGCGCGTAAGCCTTAAAAGACAGATAAGGAGCTCAGGCGGGCGTGTGAGCCCTCCAGAGCACTGTACCAGAACGGTATCCAGTGCTCCGGGCAGGCTCCAATATGCCCCTACTGGGACGTACTACCTGCAACCCACCACTGACGCACATTCCGGTTCAGTGCCGGAAAGGTTCACCGTCACTGAGCGAGGCTATGGGCTTGTAACTTTCCCACAGATAATAAATTCCCATTCAAAATGCACAAAGTCTCCAGAAGTACTAATAGCACACATCCAGACCCTGAAGGAACATGGAAGCCTGAATGCAGTGGGTTTTCATTTTTGTTTTATTTTTAATCCATGGCTCAGAGCCCTTCAGTTTTAGCACAGTATTCTTCAGAAGTATTTCAATCCTTATTCTTCATCACTACATCCTGAGAAGTCTAAATTTAAACATAAACTCAATTCTCAAGATGCCTTTTATATTTTCCATAGTATCATTGTTTTCATTCTGTGGCATTAAACGCAGGGCCCAAAATTAGCAAATTATCTTGCTGCAGAGCTAAGAGAAATGTGACTGTACAATAGGAAGGCTCTGAAACTTGCATGGGGTTATTTGTATTTGACCTTATTACTTGATTTAGCTATAGCTATGTGATTGTGTATACAAGAACAAGAGAACAACAGTTTGGCAAGGCCTGAACTTCAAGAAAATTCCATGCTCATTAAATCACACTGTAAAGGGCACTCAAATGCTTCAATCTATCATTATAATTTTCATGGCTTTGTACTGTGAAAACTTATATTCATATTGGACCTAATTAGTTTGGTTTTCCATGTTTCCTCCTAATAAGGTAAAGGTTAAGGTTACCCTCGCTAGTTGTTGCTGACTCTAGGGGGCGGTGCTCATCTCCATTTCAAAGCCAAAGAGCCAGCGCTGTCTGAAGACGTATCTGTGGTCATGTGGCCAGCATGACTAAATGCTGAAGGCGCACGGAATGCTGTTACCTTCATACCAAAGGTGGTCCTTATTTTTCTACTTGCATTTTTTACATGCTTTCGAACTGCTACGTTGGCAGAAGCTGGGACAAGTAACGGGAGCTCACTCCGTTACACGGCACTAGGGATTCGAACTGCTGAACTGCCAACTTTTCTGATCAACAAGCTCAGCTTCTCACCTCCTAATGGGGAGTGTAAAAAATTCATAGATTATTTTTCACTTCTTTTATTTATTGCACAAATTTATATGGTCAACCAACTTATACCCAGGTGATTCTGAGTGATTTACAACATTAAAAAATCCACAAAATAAAAAAACCCTATAAAATCCTACCACTACTACCCATGGCAGCAGCAATACAATCAAATCAACCTCTTGAGCAGCTCCCTCATCATTCATGGTGCACAAACCCACATCTTCAAAGCCTTTCAGAAAAGCCACAAGGTGGGGGCCAGTCATACCAGTGGAGGAATGTTGTTCCATAAAGAAGAGGCCACCACCAAGAAAGCCTTTTTTTGTGGTCCCAACAAATGTAAATCCCTAATGGATGCGACCTGCAACATACCCTGCCTTCCCATCCTGGTGAACCAAGCAGATGTAATGGAGGGCAGATGGTCTTTCAAATAGCATGACACAGAATCAAGTAGGGTTATACTGCTTGCCTTTCACTTTTAAGTATCCATTTGTTTACTGATTTATCCATATACTTCCATCCGATTTTTGTGGTTCTCAGGTTGTAATACAATGAAGTAAAGCTAGAGTCAATATCAAAGTACATCAAGATCAGACTGAAGGTAGGACAAGAAGCATTGGATCAGTGATGGGATTCAGCCAGTTCGCACCTTTTCGGGAGAACCGATTCTTAGCTTTCTAAGAGGTTCAGAGAACCAGTTGTTGGAAGAAATCTTCTTTTGGTTTTTTTCCGCTTTACAGGGCTAATCCTGTAAGGAAGGCAGGAAGGAAACATTCTGGTGTTGTTTCTAGCTTAATCTTTATTGCCTTGCTTACAGAAACTGCCTCTCTGGTTAACCCTTATTACATTGTAACAGCTAAGGCAAAGTGCCCATCGACCTGAGTAATGTTGAGTTGGCCATGCCCACATGGTCACATGACCACTAATCCCTGCCTACCCACCTGGTCATTAGGACAGAGAACCTGTTGTTAAATTATTTGAATCCCACCACTGCATTGGATGGAAATTAATCAGAGAGATAACCAACCTAGAACTAAGAAGAAATTTCCTGACAGTTAGAACTATTAATCAGTGGAATGACTTGCCTCCAGAAGTTGTGGGTGCTCTGACCCTGAAGATTTTTTAAGAAGAGATTGGGCAGCCATTTGTCTGAAATGGCATGAGATTTCCTGCTTGAGCAGCGGGTAGGACTAGAAGACCTCCAAGGTCCCTTCCAACTCTGTTATTATGATATGTTTACCCAAATGAAGGACCAATGGAAACATTACAAACTGTAATGTTTGTCTGAGCAGAACATTGAAACAGACCCCTTCATCATTCAATGATACACCATTTAGCTCAAAAATATAAGGTGTCTGCTAACAACTGGAGGCTAACAGTATAGTTTTGATGGAAAAAACAATGAGACAGTTTTCTATATAATACATGCTGTATTTGCTGTTATACACAAGCCATATTGGAAGCAAATAAGCAACCAACTCCTAGGCAACAATTTGTACTAACTCTACTCCCAAAGAATTGCTGACTTTTGCCATATTTACATTTCAAACTGCATAATCTTCTTATTTTTTTTCTGTCTCAATCTCTGCTTGCTGGGAGAATGCTATTTTCTCCAACCACCAAATAGGAGGCTCTGTTCATCTAAAGAGATATCTAAACGTTTGAGAAAGAGTTTCCAACCCTTTAATCTAACCAGTAAGCCATATATCTGTTTAGGAAGCAAGATAGTGAGCCTCTGCAAGAATATTAGTTTATGAAATGCTGTCACATTCTCATCCTTGCAAGAATGCTCAAATCTTTAATCGGACAATATTCTAAAAAAAACCTTTGTTTAATCCATGCAATCCAGCAGCAAATCATATTGAGTGAATCAGTGGAATATAATCTTTGATATCAATATGCAGAATTGTGACTGTGCTGGTGGTAATAAATTAGACACCATATTATGAACAAAGTCATACTAAGCTTTCACACATTAGTACACCATTGCTGGGGCCTAGGAAGGAGAAGAAAAACAGATATCATTCCCCTTCTGCTTATAAGGATTCAGAGCCACCTAGTAGCTGCTACTGGAAAATAGATTTGATGAACTGATCAAACATGGCAATTCTCCTGGCTTTCATACCAAATTGTTCCTCCATTCACATATGCACTGCAAGTTCTGGCAATCTGTTTTCCTTAGCAGTTCCCACGTAAACACACAGAACTGCCCCTCGTCCTTCAAAGTTCTCAGACGTTCTTCAACCTTTGATGACTACAGAAGAAAGGAGTGCAGGGAAGCCTTCATCTGTTGGTATGAACTTTGGTTTATGTGCTTTGGAACAGTTCCCTAGTCATGAATCCCTAATCGCCCAGCTAACATTTATTTTCAAGCATCAAAAAGAATTTCAATCAACTGAGCAAATGACATCAAGTTTGGTATTTGCCTATTGTGACTGCAATAAGATTTATTAATGCCCAGCATGTGTTCACATTCTCATCCAAAACTGAAAGAAAATCAAGTTACATATGTCTCACCCTGAAAAACAAAAGTGTGTATTTGGCAAATGTCTTCTGAAATCTGCTCCTTGCCAGAGTTTGTCTGTTTTGCTTCTGTCATTTCTTTTTTGTTTTCTTTGTTAGTCCTTTAACTGTCCCCAAATTTTCCCATCTGTTAACTTTACATTATCATATGATTTCCCATTTACTTTGCCAGAAGAAGAAAAAAATGTATACCATCAGGGATGTTTGCACCAATTTCCTGGTAATTTATTAAAACAACATTTGCTACAGTAAGAAACAAGTCTCATGCTAATAAATTGCTTCTGCTACATTTATTGCTAAGTGCGTAGAATGATAATTTTATATGGGACGGACAAATGAATGGTGTTTATTAACTATGATCATTAAATGAGCAGCCAGAATGAATCTAGAGATTCTTAGCCTAGCTACATATTTTCCTATGAAACTTTCTTGCTGCTGAAAACTTTCTTAAACTTTGCAACAGAACACCTCTTTTTCGGCACTTCAGAAAAGAAGATTATCAGCATCCCCTTTGATGCCTTTTAATATTCTTAAAAAATAAACATCATTTACAATTGCAGTCCAGTGCTTTCTTTGCAACTCTTTCCACCTGGCTGGAAAACTTCCAAAGTATGTTGACTGTCCCCTGGTAAATTGGTAGTTTGAGACTGCCTTGAGTAATTTTATCTCTTTCATTATGGCAGCCATTTTATGAGTGTGCCCATATCACACTCTCAAGATTCAAACTATGTCCACAGTACAAAAAAGCTAAGGTGTAATAGAAAATAATGCTTTTTAATCTTGATATTGGCATGGCAAGTGCCATCGTTGCACAGCCACTCAAGGCCATCTCTGGGAAGACCACACTGGTGAACCAAATTTTCATCAATAAGTACCAAGTAGCTGCCATTTTTATCAAAAGTTATTTCATTACCGAACTCCACTGTGATCAGATAACTGGAAACTGCTTGGTCCTCATATCTCCCCATTTTGGTTATTTCTACCAGGAATAAAAGTTGGGTCTATTAAATGGTCTGTGCTGATTGGTTAATTGTAGGATAGTTGACCCCATCCTTCATCTTCTTGTTTGTTTCTACAAGAGGTAAAGTATTGATAAATAAATCATCTTGGTAGGACAGTGGGCAGTAAAGCACAATTGAGGTGGAACTGGAAGAAAGTGAAAAAAGACCTGTATTTAGTTTTTTGTAGAAGTAAATTTGAAGAGAGATAAAGATACAGAAAGTACCAGATTCTTATTCCAGCTAACAGTTTTGCTTTAAAAAGCAATGGGGAATCAAATGTTCTTCTTTCAGTGAAAATCTGTTTGTGTGTTGTTGTTCTTCTTAGGATGCCATATACTCAAATATCTCTAGTTCTTAGGACACAAAGTGGTATTTTCTGGGATAGAATTTGAAGGTTTCTTCCAAAAGAAAAGGAAAATCTAGCGGAATATAAAATAACAATGAGGGTTAAAAGTTTTGTTTGGAAACCTAAGGGTCCCATTCCTATACTTTACTGCTCAGTCCTACTTATAAATATTCAAATCTTCTGTGTGCTGGTGCTTATGTAGATAAAAGTATTTGTGTAAGAAGAAAATATCAGCAGTCTTGAGGAAAACAATTTTTTTGCTAGCAACAAACAAAAACTTTACAAGCAACAATTTTGGGGTAGGGCAAATGGACTAATAGAAAATGCTGTCTGTTAATGGATGGATGAATGGAAGGAAGGAAGGAAAGAAGGAAGAAAGGAAGGAAGAAATGAAATATTGATAGAGGGAGGGAGGGAGGGAGGTAGATAGATAGATGATAGATAGATAGATAGATAGATAGATAGATAGATAGATAGATAGATAGATAGATAGATATATAGATGATAGATAGATAGATAGATAGATAGATAGATAGATGATAGAGAAAGAGAGAAAGAAAGGCAGAATAGAATCTTGTCCTTGTTCAGATAATAGTATAAATTGTAAATTTTAGCATTTCAATAGACCAGACAATTTCAAGTTGCAGCAAACTGACAATCTGTCCCTTCCCTGATTCTTATTGTAGAAGTTAAGGGTTAGATCATGCCAGCCTAATGAATAAATGATAATAAAGTAATGGGCAGCCATGAATGCAATGAGATCAGTGTGACAATCACCCACAGGGAAGTTAAGAGTTTCACATTAATGGTACCCAGAGAGTCATTAAGGCAGTTGAGTGGATTGATTACCTTTTGTTATTCTCTCATGGCTCTGGAACTCTTTTGTGTTGCAAAGATGGAGGAGGAGAAGACTACAGGGCCAAACAGGTGGCTGGGAATGAATAATCTTTGACTACAGAAAAAGTAAAAAGAAACTAAAAGCTGGAAAAAAGCTGTTGCATGTTAAACTGTGCATTTGGTAAGCAGCCACATATGGTTGCAGACTGAAGGGGAAAAAAGAGGCCAATCAATTCATATATTCTGGCTTTTGTGTAACCCCTCCCTAAATCCCAAATAGCATCATACACAGTTCAGACATACGAGAGTAGCTATGTAGAAAACCAAGTGAACTGTTTAATAGCATTTCCAGCTCAGTACCTCTGAGTGTGTTGGACTACAACTCCCATTCTCTTGATCACCATAAGAATACTGTGCAAGGAAGGATGAAGTCATATTCCATTTCTTTCAGAGTGCAGGTTTATTTAATTTTTAGATTATTTATTTTAAAACTAGTGATCCACCCAGGATAAGATACATAATTTACAACTTTCAGCCTCTAAAATTGACAACTAAAAATAAGAAATCAAATTATATCCCCCAACCATATTGAAAAATAATGACAAGCACAAATTAAATTCACATTTAAATTTATTTAAATATAAATAAATAAATATTTAAATAAATAAATAAATATTTAAATTTATTTAAATATAAATAAATGTATGTATTTTAATAAAGTGTATCTCTGCAAGAGAAACATTAACTTGAGCAAATATTTTTGTCCAGCTGCAACAAACTGTACACATTAACGGTGCTAATATGAACTAAAATTAAATATTTTTCGGAAGGAAGACAGGCAGGCAGGAAGGAAGGGAACAGCTCTGATTAGAGATTCAGTGATCATTTGTTACTGTGCCAGCTGCAGATGTTTCAAGACCTTGGGTAATATGTCTTCAATGGACCCTTTGCTGAGCAAGCTACTTCTTGTTCACTGCTGCTTTTGACCTCTTTGGAGATAATCCATACCATTAGTGCTGTAGCCTATAGAAAAGCACAACTTTCTACTTCTCAATGTCACATTAACTAGCCCTGATTTGTGAGCATCTCTGCTTCATAAAATTACCAGCACATGAAATAGAAAACATATGCCAACATACATCCGGAAGTGTTAGCCCAAGATTCATGGCACATGTTTTCCATATGTTTGAAGATACTGAAACATCACAATATTTCTTTCAAGCATGTGGGCAAATTGTACACCTTCCTTCCTTTCCTTCTTCCTTCTTTCCTTCCTTCTCTCTCTTTTATTTTTGAAATGCACATCTATACATTTTTCAAATTGGGATTTTCAGATAATTTGTTTCTTGGTTTCTTGCAATATCCTCAGTGTTTTAGTACACTAACAGAATAATGACTCTTCCAAAGGAGAGGCCCAGTCATAACTATGGGCTAAAGCGAGCCCCCACTGACCATAATATAATCATTGAGTCCTTACTATTGTGATAATTTTCAGTGTTTGCTGCCAGTGATTGATTCACTGCAGAAGCAGCAATAATTTGCTTTCTTTCATGTCAAAAAAGATTCTGTTTTATTGTTGGAAGGGATGGTTGGCTCATCCAAGCTCCTGGGGTTCCACTAAAACATTATAATGTCAGAGTTTCCTAAAATGATCTTAATAAGCTACTAGCAAAAATTTGGAATGTTACAAGGATACCAACATGCTAGCACTTTATTACTGTTTTTTTGTTTGTTTACCAGTGATGCAGTGATGTCTTTAGGCTTGAAACTGAGGGGTCAGGAAAAGGCAATAATTTGTATGCACAGCTTGGTTTATAGTTCTACATGATTAACACTTAGCCAAGAGTAAGTATTGATTACTCATCTCTGTGAACTCCACAGCCTTGTAAATTCTGCTTTATGGTGTCTGCATATAGATAAAATAGCTCTGATCACTTTTAATGCGGAATAAGAATAGAATAGAGTAGAGTAGAGTAGAGTAGAGTAACGTAGAGCAGAGCAGAGCAGAGCAGAGTAACGTAGAGTAGAGTAGAATAGAATGGAATAGAATAGAATAGAATAGAATTCTTTATTGTCCAAGTGTGGTTGGACACACAAGGAATTTGTCTTTGGTGCTCTCAATGTACATAAAGAAAAATAAAAAAAATATTCATTAAGAATGTTTAAATCAGGATATGTTTGGAACAGTGGTGGGTTTCAAAAATTTTTGGAACCTCTTCTGTAGGTGTGGCCTGCTTTCCGGGTCCACTAGTAGAACCTCTTCTAACCGGTTCAATAGTTTTGACAAACCGGTTCTACCAAATAGGTGCGAACTGGTAGGAACCCACCTCTGGTTTGGAAGTGCCAAATGAGCATGAAGAGTTTTATTTCTGAGCTGGCATTCCCAGGACTAGGTTGTAACTTTCTTGTTGAAATCAGTGGAACCTAAATATGCAACCTTGCTCTGAATTTTATCTAACCCACTAGTTTTATTAGAGCACTTTTCTGTTTCTCAATTGCAACTCCATTTTAAGAGTTTAAAAGCAATAGGATCCAGTGAAATATAGAATGAAGGGGGCAAAAAAGATTTTCCATTTATAATTGCAGCTTTCTTCTAAAATGCCTTCCCCCCACCACCACTCTGAAAAACAAAAACCATCAAAACAGGCAAACAGGAGGAGCCTCAAGTTTCAGCTCTTTCCTGCCTTGCTCAATTTGTCTGTCCTGAGCTCCTATTGTTGCACTGAAAAATAAAAGTCATTGTTCTCGATTATTTCAAAAAGTCAACAAGTATGCTCCAAGCAACATCTGTGTTTTCTGATTGTATTGGAGTGTTTGGTCTTACTTACTTACAGAAAGAACAAGAAGGAAAAAGGCAGAAAATACCAAACCCTTTCCCTTAGCATTCATGAGATCTCTCACCCTTTGTGTATATAACTCTCTGAAAGGAAAAAAAAAACACTTTCTTTATAGATAGATATAAAAACAGATTGTGGGACAGATGATTGTATTGTTTAATCAAATTTCCATTTGAAAACTCTTTTCCTTTCTTTAGACTTGGCTCAGTCCCTTGGACACGGGCGCAGGAAGGCACGTGGGCACATAAAATAGAAATCTCTCCATATTATTAACTCTCTTAAGCTTAGCAATTGGTAAATGGAAAAGAAAACCAGGGAACAAAAGTACTGGATATAAATTAAGCCCCTGCTTGTTAAAAGTTCAAACTGAATTTTCTTTATTTTTCTACAGCTGTCAGATAAGCAGAGGGGAACCACCAATGCATGTTTAATGTGTTTTTTAAAAAAACACCTCACAATGTTCAGTAATACAACCTCCTTTGGAGATATTAGTTCAGGCCAGTGAACCCAGAGCAAGCCAAATGTGGAAATGTGGAATTGGGCCAGTGACCCCCACCAGTGCCTGTCATATCTGCTGAAAGCAAACTTGTCAAATATAGCTGGGGCAAAAAAAAAAATCCCCACCAAGAGTATCCTTAAAGTAGAGGGTTCTGAAGGGCAAAAATGATGCACAATGTATTCTTTTTTTTTTTGCAAGTTAAGTGATGTTCCTTGTTCTCTTATGAACCAAGGCTGCACAGAGCAGATAATATGACAAACACATTCCAGATGTCACATTATAAAGATTAGGTTTACTAGCCTATGAGGTATTGTAAATTATTACATTATTTTACACTGGTTAGGGTTTTTAAATGTGCTATGGATCTTCAAGAGGTATTATGAGTAAAGGTCAAGGTTCCCCTTGCACCAGTGGTGGGTTTCAAAAATTGTTCGAACCTACTCTGTGGGTGTGGCCTCCTTTGTGGGAGTGGCTTGCCACCCATGTGACCGGATGGGATTGGCTTGCCGCCCATGTGACCGGATATGAAGATCCCGACAACACTTGTCAGAACCACCTTAAATTACTTCACACACAGCACTGGCATGCATAAGAATATGATGTAAACTTGTTTTTTAAAAGGCATCTTTGGTTTGCGTTAAAACAACTTCAACACACGCAATGTTCTGATTGCACCACAAACGCAGTAGTCATCCTTACCTTTTATAGAGGCACTGAGTTTTATAAATATGAGCGTGATAGTGTAGAATAATCATATCCAAGGACCAGTGGTGGGTTTCAAAAATTTTTGGAACCTCTTCTGTAGGTGCGGCCTGCTTTCTGGGTCCACTGGTGGAACCTCTTCTAACCGGTTCGGTAGATTTGACGACTCTAGGGGGCGGTGCTCATCTCTGTTTCAAAGCTGAAGAGCCAGCACTGTCCAAAGACATCTCCGTGGTCATGTGTCGGGCATAACTAAATGCCGAAGGCACACGGAACACTGTTACCTTCCCACTGAGGTAGTTCCTATTTTTTCTACTTGCATTTTTACATGCTTTCGAATTGCTAGGTTGGCAGAAGCTGGGACAAGTAACAGGAGTTAACTCCGTTACATGGCGCTAGGGATTCGAACTGTTGAACTGTGACCTTTCTGATCGACAAGCTCAGCGTCTTAACCACTGAGCCACCACGTCCCTATATTGCATGTATTATGCATAGCAGATCTTAATGGCATAGAATTCTAAGACTTTTCATATGTGCAATATAGTCATGCCAAAACTGGCTTTTCACTAGTTCTACCGTTTGGTTCCTCTGCTTTTGATTCTTGCCATAAAATTAATAACTGTGAAGTAAAAAACTTGCACAGTAGTGTAAAAAAAGTATTAGGATTCATTTGAAGGTATCAGTTCTTTTTAATATGCAGCCTTGAAATGATCAAGTATGTACTCATGATCCAATACATTCCGACACAGCTATATGAAAAGTTATTTGCATAGCCAAGGATCCTCATTGTCGAAATAATTTTTAATTCCACAATCCATAATTTGGTGGGGATGGTTCTCTTAGTTACTACCCATCTAAAGCACATGGAGGTCCACTCATAAAACTATTTTACCATTATCTGTTCTGCACTTATATGACAGTGTTAGCCAAACCTACAACTACATATATAAAATAAGAAATTCTACGTTCTTTACATAGTGTGATATCTGTTGAGAAAGAGAGAGAGGGAGGGAGAGGGAGAGGGAGGGAGAGAGAGAAAGCGAGAGAGAGAGAATGAAAATTAATTCATTGGCCTTAAGATCATATCAAAATAATAAAAATATACAGGATACCTATCCTAAAATATTTTGGGGTAGATTGCAGGGACGACACCAAAATATAATTTTATCATGTTTTATCTATGTCTCAAATTATTGTATTCTATTCTGATTTCATTTTAGACTATTTTTTATTCCAATTTCATTTAAAATCATATTTTATTCCAATTTCATTTAAAATCATATTTTATTCCAATTTCATATTAAATTGCTTTTATCAAATTTTAGTAATAATTTCTGGAACTTTGCACTTTGATATGGCGCAAGGGCTAATCAATAAAGACTCACATAAATAAAAATTACAGGATACCTATATTAAAACATCTGTCTATCTGTCTAGAGCAGGGCTGTCAAACTTGCAGCCCTTGGGCCAGATGCATCACAGGGTGGCCACGCCCATGCCCACACCCACACCCAGTTTAGTGAAGGAGAAAAAAGTCCCGATACGTCATGTGACGCTGCCATGATGACGCAAGTTCGACATCCCAGATCTAGAAATAAGGGATTATATAATTATTTATGATTAGCCCTGACATATTTTAATTGATAAAGCAATACATTTGAGTTATTGCTATTTAATAGATTTATATCTTGCTTTTCATGCTGCAACTCTAGGTAGTACATAATGACTCTCACCTCCAATTTTTCTCCACCACAAAAGCTATGTGAGCTAGTTTGGGCTGAGGAAGAGTAAGTAATCATGGGCAACTACAGGTAGTGCTCAACATATGACCACAATTGAGCCCAAAATTTCAGTTGCTAAGCAAGACAGTTATTACATGAGTCAAGCTCCATTTTATGACCTTTTGCCATTGTTATTAAGTGAATCACTACAGTTGTTAACTGAATCATCTGGTCAATAAGTCAATCAGGCTTCCCCAATTGACTTTGCTTGTCAAAAACTTTCCTAGGAAAGTTGCAAATGACATTCCTAGGACTTCGGGTGCTGCAACCATCGTAAATACATGGTGGTTGTCAAGCACACAAAGCTGATTGAGAATGTTGCTATGGTCATAAGTCACTTTTTTCAGTGCTTGTGTAACTTTGAACAGTCATGAAATGAATGGTTGTAAGTCAAAAACTACCTGTAGTTTTCATAGGTCGTAGTACAGTGATGGCTAACCTTTTTCCCATCGCGTGCCAAAAGTGAGGGGAGCACAGTGAGGGTCATGCATGGGCATCCTCACACCCATAATACTATGTGCATGACCCTCTGAAGGCTCCAGAGTGCGAAAAACAGCCCTATGGGCAAACCAGAAGTCATTTTCCAAACTTCTGATTTGCCCATAGGGCCGTTTTTCGCCCTCCAGAGACTTCGGGATGCTTTCCTGAAGTCTCCAGAGGACAAAAATGGCCAAAAATGAAGGCTGAAGTCAGCTGGTCAGCACACGCATGCATGTTGGAGCTGACAGGGCAACACCTTGCGTACCCTAACAAATAGCTCCATGTGCCACCTGTGGCACACGTGCCATACATTTCCCATCACGATCATAGTATATAATCCGAATTTCCTTCAGGTTTCACTCACAAGCTGTCAGGTGTTTGAACTTATTCCCTAGGTTTTGTGGCTATAACTTGCTACATGTTCTGTTGCTCTTTTGACCTCCATGTGTTTCATGCGGAAACTTGAAAATGGGCAGATGCAAAGGAAGGCAAATCAAGGAGGCAGTTAGGCTGCTGAGAATGCTCCATACCAGGGACCTGTCCAAATTATAATATATTTATTTCACTACACCTCAAATTAAATTGGGTTGTCTTTTTCCAGAAATGCTACCTGGTGTTTTTTAATCATGATGAATCACTTGAGTGATATACTCTATTTATTTCAAATAGCTACATATGAAGGTGATCTTTGAAGCTTTTGGTAGCCACATTTTATTAAAGCTGAAAAGTTAAAATTAATATACACAAATATATAAAACATTTATTATTATTTTACAGGAAAACATGATAGTAACAAACGTAGCAGGAAAACAATGATAATGTAATTGTGTTCTGCTTCCCCAGTTTCCCAACTTTCATATCTCGTTGTTCCTATCAAACCAAACAGGTATCTTTCAAGTGCATAATCCTTAAATAAGCAATAGATTGTCAAAATTTAAAAAATATAATCAAACAAGATTGAGCAAATCTCAGGAAAAAAGAAGCAATTTTTCATGTTAAGGGAGGGGTTTTTTTCATACAGAAAGTTGCACTTTCGCAGTCTGCCTTTCTAGACTTTATTGGAAAAGATAGTGATTTAAATTGTATTCACTCAATGTACACAACAGTGTCGGGAACAATAAGGATGCTTTCAATCATCCAGTTTCTGTAAACTGCAATGTGCTGCTTGTAGCTGTGAACTGGGGTTTTTCTTCCCTTTCTCTTTTTACCCCTTGATCCATGTCAGCTTTTAGCCAAAATAAGCCAATTGAGATTATTTGACTCCCTTCCTTCCCCTGCTGTGAAGACAACCCTTCAAATTTTGTGTGTCATATTCTTGTGGCAGGGCAATGATCGCAAATAGCTGTCTGAACAGAGACAAGGATTGTCAACATTTCACCCCAATGCATATAATAGAGGGTTAGGACTGATGCTTTACTTTTCAGTGAAAAAAAGTGCTTATCTGGGCCAAATGTCAATAAACCTCATTTCATACTCTTCCCTATTTTGATCCTTTCAGATCCTAGAGATTAATCAGAGCCTGACCACCCAACCAGGTGTTCACCATCTTATTGCTCTAATTAAGCAATCCAAGCAAATTTCCATGTGTATGGAATATAACTAGCCCTAGCCATGTACCTTCATTTTACCCTTTCGGGGAGGGGGCTTCACCATTGAATCATTGAATTTCCCTGTATTTTTCGTGTGACAGGTCCTAATTATGCAAGGATATATTATAATTAAAAGCATTACAAACATGGCTGTTTGCAAAAATCTAAACAAACTCTCAGTATGGTCTTTACAGTTCATTGGCCAGGGCTAATACAGTTACAGATGACACTGTTTTTAGCACTAATGTAACATCACTCTTCTACGCAATTATTGTAATTTGGAGGGGGGGGAACTCCTGAACTGCATTTGTCAAATCCAGCTGCATTTGGAAGACTTTTTGAGTCATTAAATCATCAAACATTTTACCCAGTGCTCAGCCTTTCAATTGTTTTATTCTTATATGTTTCAAATATTTTGGTGGTATTTATTCCCTTCTTCTAGGGCCTGATCTTCAAAGTTGGAGTGTCAGGAATGTGGACCTGTACCAATAGTGCTACAGGAACAATTTATGTGTGCCAACCAAGACAAAGTCAACCAGCAGTGATTCCTGCCAATACACATGTAAGCTACTTTCCAGGCATTGTATCACGGAAACTGGGAATCTAATTTCAGTTCTTTAACCTGCTTCTGCCATGCTTGAAGTAGCCTTCTGTGAAAGTTATATAAAGAGATACGCATCATACCACACTTCAAGGAAAAGCAACTCCT
This sequence comes from Thamnophis elegans, assembly GCF_009769535.1. NCBI lineage: Eukaryota > Metazoa > Chordata > Lepidosauria > Squamata > Natricidae > Thamnophis > Thamnophis elegans. Next base: position 98,811,628 of record NC_045541.1, on the reverse strand, counting down.
TGCTGATGGAAGAGGACCAATATTTCATGCTGCACTGGCTTCAGAGGCAGTTGTAGGATGCTTGGAATTATTGTTGCCAAAATTCTCAGGGAAAGTATTTGTTTTCCTCAACCTAGTAAAGGGTTTTATTGAGTCAAGCCATAATAGACTGAAATAAAGCTTGAATTAAAAACAAATGAAGCTTGATTTTAATATTAAATAAGTATATTTAGGGGTAGCCATATATTGTCCTTGGCTTACTGGCCACGTATCAGCCCACTGCTACTTAAACATGGTCACTGCCTCTTTATTTGCTAGTAAAATCAGCATGCTGTATGTTGCCATAAAATTTGAATAATTACCGTAACTACATCACCAGTTTTATAATAGTAACATGGTTTGAATCTCTAAATCATTACTGTAGACATTCTCTCTATGGAACCAAAACATTCTGATTTAAAAGAACAACAATACTACAGCTTTCCACTAAGAGATTTTTGGTGTGGGTAGTTGTTTAGGGCTAAACCTAGTTGAAACCTGCAAATGTACCCTAAGATATAGACTACCTTGGACAAGATACAGTTTAATAATGATAGCATTTCAATACTTTTCATTCATGAGGCGGTTGTCCAGCATCCAAATGTAAATCACATGACCATGGGGATGCTGCAACAGTCATAAGCATGAAAAATATCCGTAAGTCACTTTTTTCTGTGTCATTATAACTTTGAACGGTCATTAAATGAATTGTTGTATGTCGAGGACCACCTGTTCTCTTGATTTTGTTCAGAGGAAAGTAAGAAAACTTGAGCACAATGAGTAAAATACATGTTTATTGTGGCATGACCTTAAGAACTAAAACTGTATTAAAGCTAAAGCAATGCATACCTTTTGTCAAACTTGATTTCTAATTAAACAAAATCTTCAATATTATTCTGAAAATAAAGAGTTTTCTTTGATAACTAATTTATGATTAAATACTCTGTATATTCACAGATGTAAAAATTAAAAAAAACTGTAGATGCTGTATTCAAATAGCTTATTTGATCAGCACAAATTCTGCACATGGCAAAAAAGGGAGGGGAAATAAGGCTTATAAATAAATGTTCTATCAATAAGCTTTACTGGCTTTTCTGAATAATGCTTTAAAGTAGCAACATCAGAATCAGTGGGGTCCGTCAAACCTCTATTAGCAGAGTAAACATTATGTTATTATGTTTCCCTCAAAAGTTATCCTAGCTTGGGGCCATATGGCTTGGAAACCCAGTGAGATATCTCAGCAAGAAAGGGTTGTGTTACAGAAGGGGCTCTAGTGGGGCACCAGAAAAGATGGGTTGGACACTTGACCAATGTCACAATCACAGAATGTCATGCAAAAGAGCCTGAACAAAATGACATGAACTCATCTGTGAAAACTGTCTAAGACGGGGGTCTGTAAACAAAGGGAGCACCTGCCAGAGAGCTGTTGTATTCCTTAAAGCTACCAACAGCCCTCACTGTTCCATCATGTGTCTGGCACAAGGCCCCCATTGTTACAATCCACTCTCCCTCCAATAATTTCTCCTCTAAATGACACTGCCACACCACAGATCAATTCAATGGGAGTGGAAAAAAATGTATCCTTTGTTGTTGGCACTAAAGGAGAGAAGAAGAAAAGTGGGACTGTGGACAGGGGGAGAGGGAAAGCATTGGGTTTCTGGCAAATGGTAATGACAACATGTCTCTATTGTTTGTGCCTGAACAAACAATATGCTACATGAGAGTTTGTATTGTCTTACAGGCAATCTGCCACTAGTGCTTCTCTTAACTCATATGGTGTTAAGTGGAGGGGTAACAGGGAACACACCACAATGGTGATGGTTAAAAAGCACATTATTATTATTATTATTATTATTATTATTATTATTATTATTAGGTTAATCTTTGGTGAGATTCACAGTCTTTGGGGCTGGTTGGTAGCTCAACAGCTAAACAGAGTCCTAACCAAGGACCTAGGAACTGTTAAGGTAATGTCGGAGTATATAAGCTGTTCCAAGTAGGGTGGTTTTTTGTAGAATCAGAATGTTCAAGTCTGATAAATTTAAAATTTCCAAATAGCGAGGTAACCCTTTAGGTATTGCTCCAAGGGCTCCAATTACAATCGGGACAACACACAATTTCTTTTTCCACAATCGCTCAACCTCAATTTGCAAGTCCCGGTACTTTGTGGTTTTTTTCTTCAATTCGTGCATCTCCAGGTATTGCAATGTCAATGAACCATACTTTTTTTCTTTTCAACTATTGTTATGTCAGGTGTGTTGTGGGCCAAGTGCCTGTCAGTCTGAATTCTGAAGTCCCACAAGATCTTGACTTTCTCATTCTCTAAAACCTTCTGAACCTGATGTTCCCAGTGGTTTTTGCTGTACTCAAAATCCAAACTTTTGGCACAATTTCCAGTGAATGATCTTAGCAATGCGGTCATGGCATTGTAGGTAGTCAGTTTGTGAAATTTTGCTGCACCCACTGATCAAGTGGTCGACTGTCTCGTCTTTCTCATTACAGAGGCGACATTTGCTGTTGGTGGTAACATGTTGAATTTTTGCCTTCATGCAGTTTGTGGCTTGTTCTTGAGCTGCCAAAATAAAGCCTTCTGTTTCTTTTTTCAGTGCTCCTGATCTTAACCAGTTCCAAGTTAGTTTTTGTCAGCTTTGCCTTCAATATTTTTCAACTATTGGCTATGCATAGCTTTGTTTTTCCAATTTTCAGCTCTCTTTTCAATTACTTCTTTCTTATATTCAGCTTTTGACTTAGTTGTCTTTAAAAGGCCTCCTTTATTTACTTCCTTAATCATTGGTTCTTCACTTTTCTGGATGTAATCATTCAAGCTGTGTTTTTCTTCTTCCACAGTCTGTTTTACTTGTAGGAGTCTTCGACCACCCTCTGCTCTTGGTAGATACAATCGTTCAACATCACTTTTAGGGTGCAAAGCATGATTCATTGTCACAAGCTTCCTTGTTTTTCTGTCCAAATTGTCCAACTCCATCTGGATCCAGTCAATTATTCCTGCAGAGTATCAAATTACAGATATGGCCCAGGTATTTATGGCTTTTATGATGTTTTCTCCACTCAGTTTGGACTTTAATATCTTGCGAATTCGTCGAATGTACTTGACTGAAGTTAATTCCTTATTATGCATTAAGTCAGAGGCCTCTAAAATCCCCAAGTATTTGTAGCCTTCTTCTGGTTTTACTGCCTTTATCATTTCTTCATTCTCAAGTTCTATTCCATCATCTTCTATGCCCTTGCCTGCTTTGGTTGCCATTGTTGCACATTTGTCAATTCCAAACTGCATACCAATGTCTTGGCTAAGTTCTTTTGTGCTTTCACTTAATAAATTCAGTTCAGCTTTTTTTTACCAAACAGTTTCAAATCATCCATGTACACCAAGTGTGAAATTTTCAGGGAATCGCCCTGGAAAATGCCTTGTTTAATTTCAACTTCACCCAGTACTTCTTCATTAGCTATAAGCTTCGTTTTCCAGAGGTTCATTGAAGTTTCCAAGAATTTTTGTATGTTGCTGCTGATGCCAAAGATTTTCAGACATTTCTTGATCCAACATTTTGGTTGCTAAGCAGGAGCGTTGTTAAGTGATACTAATATTATATAACACTTTTAATTAAGCGGGTACCTTGAATAAACATAACTTTGAGTTTCAAATAATACTGATTTCGTTTTTGTCTTAGGTGACATCTGTGAAAAAAATTCAGGTGCTCAGGCATGAAACTATGCCATTCAAACACTATACTTTTCTGCTCACACTGAAAAAAAATTAGAGGGAACATTGGTTTGCACAGCCTCATTGACCTTTTTTAATACATTTCCCAGTTCTTTCCAGTTCACTTGGTTCAGCTTCAGCAAATGTGCTCTTTCAGGATCTTTCATTTGGTACTTTATTTTCTTAGCTAATTGAGCACTATCTGTTGGTGTTTGTTCTTCAGTGCTTTCTTGTTCTTTATCTTCATTCATTTCAGCAACCTCTTCCTCTCTTTCTTCCTCAGTTTGCTTTGGAGTCTGCAAATCATTCTTGATGTTACTCTTCTTTGTTGGTATGCTCAGACCATTAGTTTCTCTTCGATTCCTGTTAATTCTGTTGCAGTGAAAAATTTGTGGCTCAAAATTACATGTCGTTGCTCCATTATTATTATTATTATTATTATTATTATTATTATTATTATTATTATTAAAGGGGAAAAGGTTGTCAAAAATATAAAGGTGAAGATCTTGTGGGACTTTCAAATACAGATGAATCATCATTTGGAACAACACACCAGACATCACAGTTGTCAAAAACCAAAGCGTACAATTTATTAATATTGCTGTACCAGGAGACACTAGAGTCGAAGAAAAAAAACCTGGAAAAAATCACAAAATGTCGCAACCTGGCCATCAAAATGACATGATTATGGATGTGACAGTGATACACATTATCATCAGGGCACTTGGTACCATGTCTAAGAATTTTACAAAATATATCAAGAAATTGCAGCTCCTTGCTATAACACCAGCAGAACTGCAAAAGATTGAGCTACTCAGAACAACATACATTTTAAGAAGATACTTGGTTGATACCTAGGATGCTAGCAGAAACCTGTACCATTCATCAGAGCCAGTGAATGATATTTGTGATACATTTTTAAATGCTCAATTGACTGAGTTTCATGTTTAATAAATAATAATAATAATACCAAAAAGTAAAACATAAAAAAAATCCTGTACGACACTTAGAAAATTTGCATCTTGACAAAATTTCCATCTGTCAATTACAAAAGGCCACACTGCTTGAGTCCACACATATATCATTCCAATATATCATACATTAGGTTCTTGGGAAGTACATGATACATATGAAGGTCAATACCAGCTATATTCAGTAAAGAACTGGCATTTGTGATTTCACATTATATAAAAATAATAGCCAATATTCATTTTTAATAATGAACAGGGAGAAGAAGTCGAAGTTGCTAAACAACTGCAAGCCCTATTTGTTAATCAAGAACCAGCTTGGAAAGTTAAGGACAAAATTAAAGAAGTTGAAAGAATGTTTGCCAAAATTAAATCAAATTAACAAGAAAACCTTGACTAAAACAGTGAAGAATATCAGTGGAGTTGTTAAAATTATTCCAATTAAGTCATTGGTCCAAAGAAACCAGCTGATGTATGTTGCAACTTGCATAACCATGGAAGAATTAGAATATGAAGGAATAAAATATTAAGAAATGAAAACCTAAATGGAATGTGCAACTGGAACTGAAAAAGAAAATTCACATAGATTTGAACAGTTTGGGGAAGTTTGGGTAAGGAAGCTTGAAAAAGAGAAAATCAAAACTGATCTACAATCTGAAGTGCAATCTGAAGAATAAAGGAACCGCAGAGCCTGTAGAATAATTGTAATAGTATCATGGCCATTGCAGAGAAGATCAAGTAATATGACAAAATAATAATTCAGCATCAATTCTATAAAACCCTGGAAAATGGAAATGGAAAGGACCAACCACAAATAATGAAAACAGAAAAGTTCCTAAGCTTTGCAAAAATTTGTGAGAAAACAATAGGAATCACATCAAAAATGCAACAGGGATCAAGCAAGTTGAAAATTCAATACAGGTAGTCAGTATGGAAGATATTATAATATGTGAGGAGTTGATCCAAAAGCAATTAGAGAAGGTCAAAAACAAAATTGCACGTAGATGAGATAAGCTCCATGGATGGTGGTTGTTATTATTATTATATTATCATTGACAAATCTACAGTTGACATGTCCAACCAGATGGGTAGGATTTTGGAAGAACCAGAAAATGAAAATTGGCTAACTGGAAAGGCATTCCTAATTCAGAAGGAGAAAGAAATGCATCTGGAAACTACAGACTCATAACCTGTTTGCCAACAACACACAGGTACTTACAGGCATAAATGCAGATTTAATCTACAGTTTTTTTAAAAGAAATTATTTACACCCCCTGTAGAACTAAAAGCATACTACAAGATTCAAATGAAACAAAGCACTTCATATTTCAATTTTCAATTTAATAAAATTTGTATGCCGCCCACTCCCTTGGGACTCTGGGTGGCTTACAGGCAAGATAAAAAAGCATTTAAAAATTTAAGATAAAAGATACAATTATTAAAATTACACACCATCCATTCTGTCTAAGTGGGACTGGATATTGATCAACAGACCCAGGCCTGCCGGAACACCCAGATCTTAGTGGCTTTACGGAAGGCCGGGAGAGTGGTAAGGGTCCGGATCTCCATGGGTAGATCGCTCCACAGGGCCGGTGCAGCTACAGAGAAGGCCCTCCCCCAGGGAGCTGCCAGCCGGCATTGTCCAGTCGACGGCACCTGGAGGAGGCCCAACCTGTGCAATCTTATTGGTCATTGGGAGGTAAGTGGCAGGAGGCGGTCTCTCAGGCAGCCAGGTCCTAAACCATGTAGGGCTTTAAAAGTAACGACTAGCACCTTGAAGTGCATCCAGAGACCAATGGGGAGCCAGTGCAGTTCGCGGAGGATGGGTGTAACATGGGTGTATCTAGGTACACCCAATATCTCTCGCGCAGCTGCATTCTGGACCAACTGCAGTCTTCGAACACTCTTCAGGGGCAGCCCCATGTAGAGCGCGTTACAGTAATCCAGTCTTGAGGTGATGAGGGCATGAGTGACCATTCAAAGTGCCTCCCGGTCCAGGTAGGGCCGCAACTGGTGCACCAGGCGAACCTGGGCAAATGCCCCCCTGGTCACAGCTGACAGGTGGTGTTCTAACGTCAGCTGCAGGTCCAGGAGGACACCCAAATTGTGGGCCCTCTCTGAGGGGTGTATAATTTCACCCCCCAGGCTAAGAGGTGGAATGTCTGGACTATCCTTGGGAGACAGCATCAACAGCCACTCGGTCTTGTCTGGATTGAGTGCAAGCTTGTTCGCTCCCATCCAGACCCTACAGCCTCCAGGCACTGGCACATCACTTCCACCACTTCGCTGAGTTGGCATGGGGCGGACAGATACAATTGGGTATCGTCCGCATATTGATGATATTTGATCCCGTGCTGGCATATGATCTCACCCAGCGGCTTCATGTAGATATTAAATAGGAGGAGGGACAGGACCGAACTCTGCAGCACCCCATATTTGAGGGGCCTAGGGGTCGATCTCTGTCCTCCAATCAACACCAACTGCGACCTGTCCAAGAGGTAGGAGGAGAACCACCTTAAGACGGTGCCTTCCACTCCCACCTCCCGTAACCGTCGCAGAAGGATACCATGGTCGATGGTATCGAAGGCCGCTGAGAGGTCAAGAAGCACTAGGATAGAGGAATGTCCTCTATTCCTGGCCTGCCAAAGATCATCGATCAGTGCGACCAAAGCAGTTTCGGTGGTGTAACCAGGCCTGAAACCCGACTGAAATGGATCCAAATAATCTGCTTCATCCAAGGTCCGTCAGAGTTGAAAGGCCACCACCTTCTTGACAACCTTCCCTATGAACGGGAGGTTGGAGATTGGGCGATGGTTGTTTAAGATGGCTGGATCCAGGGAAGGTTTCTTAAGGAGGGGTCTCACCACCACATCCTTTAGAGGGTGCGGAAAGGATCCCTCCTGAAGAGAGGTGTTAACAATCCTCTGGAACCAGCCACGTGTCACCTCCCTGCTGGTCAAGACCAGCCAGGAGGGACACGGGTCCAGTAAACAGGTGGAGGCACTCACTGCTCCCATGGCCTTGTCCACTTCCTCAGGAGCGACAAGTTGAAACTCGCTCCACAAAATCCGATCAAGACCTTCCCCCGGCATCTCGGCTGGTACCGTCCAAGTGGAATCCAGGTCCGTCCGAATCCGAGCGATTTTATCTGACAGAAACTGAACAAATTCCTCAGCTCTACCCTGTAAGGGCTCGTCCGCATACCTCCCTTTCAAGAGGGAGCGGGCTATCCTAAACAGGGCGGCTGGGCGAGATTCTGTGGATGCAATAAGAGCGGAAAAATGAGCACATTTTGCCGCCCGTATCGCCACTAGATAAGTCCTAATAAAGGCTCTTAATTGTGTTCAGTCGGATTCGGAGTTACTAGCCCTCCAGCGTCGCTCTAGGTGTCTCTTTTGGCGCTTCATCTCCCGGAGTTCCTCGGTAAACCAAGGAGCCCTCCTGGATCCACTGCTGCGGAGAGGCCATAAAGGAGCAATCCGGTTTAGAGCCTCTGCCGCCGTTGTATTCCAAGCAGTGACCAAGGACTCCGCCAGACTGTGGGCCAGAGAGTCAGGTATCTCACCAAGTGCCGTCTGAAATCCCATAGGGTCCATCAGGCGCCTAGGGCGGAATCACCTAATCGGTTCCCCCTCCCTACAGTGACAAATTGGGTTTTAAAGAATTTTAAAAAGAACACATTCCTTTATAGCTTGGATAGCCTATTAAAAATGAATTTTGTTCTGTTTCACATAACTGGATTCAGAAATGTCTTGAAATTTTTGGAATAAGCACAAACTCAGCATTTTATGAATATTTTCCAAGAAGCTGATGGCTAACGGGGAAGAGTTAGGAGAAGTCAAAATCAAATGTGAAATTTTCCAGGGTGACTTATTATCATCAACCCAGCAAATGTCACCTTTGTAGTATAAAGGATAAAATGGTTGATCATTTGCTCAGTGACTGAAGCCAAATATCACACACTGTTCACAAGCAGCATTATGACTGAATTGCCAGAATTATTCATTGGAAAGTTTGCCATAGGTTTGGAACTGAATATAGTAAAAACTACTGAGCCCATCAAGAGGATTTTGGGAAATGAATAGATTAAGATATTAGGGGACTTACCAGTATTTATTTATTTATTTATTTATTTATTTATTTATTTATTTGTCAAACATGTACAAAGTAACAGGTGTAAGTAGGAACATAAACATGAACAAAGGAAGTAGATGCAGATAAATAGGGACAGTAAGTCAAGGACAGTAGGTATGCTGGTGAGCTTATGCATGCCCCTTTTAAGGACTTCTTAGGAATGGGGTGAGGTCCACAGTAGACAGTTTAAGGTTGAAGCTGTAAGGTTTGAGGATGTAACAAGGGAGTTGGGTAGAGCATTCCAGGCATTGACCACTCTGTTGCTGAAGTCGTATTTTCTGCAATCAAGCTTGAAGCAGTTTCCCTTGAGTTTGTATCGATTGTTTGCCCATGTATTATTGTGCTTGAAGCTGAAGTAGTCATTAACAGGTAGGATGTTGTAGCAGACAATTTTGTGTACTATGCTTAAATCCGATCACAGACTGCGCAGTTCCAGATTGTCCAAGCCCAAAATTTTGAGCCTGGTGGCATAAGGGATTTTATTGCGAGCAGAGAAGTGGAGTACTCTTCTTGTGAAATATAAGTTTATGGTCCAAACAGACAGGCATCTTCTTCACAACATGCCTGATATAAAACTTATTGCAAAAGAAGAATGTCTAGTTCATTGATGTTGCTGTACTGGGCAATTCTAGGATTGATAGCAGGGGGAATGGGGGAGGGATATAAAATGCCAGGACTGGTAGATCAAAGTTCAATACTTATGAAAAAGAAACCCATTGTTCTATGATACAGCAATTTGTGATTGAAACCCTTCGAGTGATATCTAAATGACTTCCTCAATATCTGACAATATTGAATGTATCAGACCTGAATATCCTAATTTTACAAGAAAAAAACCCACCTCCCTTCTTGGAACAGCCTACATGCTTAGAGTCTGACTTAATAATTGTTAGATTCTTTTTTATTGTTTACTAATTTGTTTATTAAAATATTTACTAAGTTTCCATCAGACTATGAATCCAACCGTAGATAACCCACTGCCAGATCCAGTCTAAACATCTGACTGACTAAAATATAAACCATAAACACAGCTTTAGTTGGAACACCTCACATCCTGCAACAATACTTTTAATATTATTAAACAGCAACATCTTCCTATCCCAGATTCTATTGGAAGGACTTGCCACACCAAGTCTGAAAAAAGGTATAATTATGTTTTAGCTTCTTTCTCTAAAATTACATCATGATGGTCTCTTTCTATAATCTATCTTATCTTATTTTATCTAAACATCAAAATCATAAATAACAAATTCATGGTTTTTCTTTTTTACACAAAATATTCATATGGAATTTCCAATCACCAATATATGATATTATCATGTCTCCAATCAAATAAATCAGACATTTCATCTTTATCAACTATTCCTGCATTGTGAGTATTGCCGAATCTTTACATCTTTGTGCATAAATAATCTTCCTGCAGTTATCATATATAAAAAACAGCATTCCATGGCTCTTTCCTAAATGTTTAGCCATTAGTCCCAGGAAATAATTGGAAAGTTATAATTTCAGCTGAATATTAATCTTTAAAATCCTCCGAATCACTCAAAAATTTGAGCTCAATTTTTTCTAGCTTTTTTACATCACTATAATTACTTAGCTAACAACATAATATCACAATAATACATTTTCATATAAGTTATTTTAGATCGTTCACCATAAAAACTTCAGAAAGGTCTCCACTCCTTATGTATGAGGGTTGCCTGAGTGCCATTTCAAAGAAAAATAATTTTATATTCTATTGACTATCTAGATCTTTTGCAATTTGATCTGGGTTAAGATGTTAGGGTGCATCCTTGATGAGAATTTTTGACCTTACTTATATAGAAGAAAACAGTGTCAGAGATAACAGGACCAAAAGTTATAAAACAATTGGGCCTGGGAACCAACTTGCAATCAGTACAATTCCTGTAAAATTGATGTTCTCTGCTGAATTATTTGGTACTTGTCAGCAAACAGGTACTGCATTCCACGCCAGCCAAAGATCCTGATGATCTTCAAAGGCAAATCCATTTAAAATAAATAATGATATTCTAACCAACAATAAGGGTAGGGGCACAATCTTTAGTACCTCTTAGTCCAGAACTGGTAGACGAGGGTAAGCTAGTATTTTTGTTCTTTTCTACCCAACAGAATGTTGGGAAAAATATATCTATCCATCATCAGGACAACTCTCCAAAACAGAATAGAAGAAGATCAAATTTAGCGTTCTGGGAGAAACCACCAGAAGAAAAACGGAGTTGAACAATGAGACAGATCCAGATTTTTTTTTTATGGAATTCCATAAAATTAGTTTCACAAGGTATCATGATGGGAGAGATGGCGAGGCAGCAACTCAGAAACTAAGTTCTCTCTTTCTTGAACATCAAAGCAGAGCATATTCAGCCTATCCTTTTCTTCCCAATTACCATACACACAAAAAGACATAGCTGGCACATGAAAGGAATGCAGAAACACACTTCCATATAGTCACACTTTATTCAATATCCACCCACATTTCCAGTCTGCTATTTGCACCAGGAACCTGTTTCCAAACTTATTTCCAACCTCTATGCAGACATCTTGGGCAATTATATATTTAAAATATATCTTTTTGCAATTAATATACCAACTACCTTTGTCCTGAAGTATGCTTATAAAGCTTAAGGGGGGAGGGTGAAGGATCTGCGTAGCCAGGTAATTGCAGTAGAAAATACTGCCCTTTTAGTCTACAGCCAGGTATATAGCCAGGTAATTGCAGTAGATAATACTGCCAGGTAATTGCAGTAGAAAATACTGCCCTTTTAGTCTACAAATGTTTATGAAATGTATTTATCCTGGATGGTAATCATTTAAAACAAGAAAGTAATCAGTAACATTTCCTTTTTAAGAATCTTATGTATGTATATATGTATGTATGTATGTATGTATGTATGTATGTATGTATGTATGTATGTGAGGTGGGTTACTACCAGTTCGCACCTATTCGGTAGAACCGGTTCGTCAAATCTACTGAACCGGTTAGAAGAGGTTCCACCAGTGGACCCGGAAAGCAGGCCACACCTACAGAAGAGGTTCCAAAAAATTTTGAAACCCACCACTATATGAACTAATGTTCTCATTTCTACCTGCCTCTTAACACTTCCAAAACATTCCAAAACCTTCTATGATCCTATCCAATCTTCTTACCCACTGTTTTCCTCGTCTACTTCTTTGCTAATGCTATTTTTTCTTAATCCATTACCCAGCAACCTTACATGCCCTGGAATATGTGGTTTCTGCTTTCTGCTCGGTGCTTAATGGCAACAGATCTAATTTCATCAAGGAGGATTAATAAATTCATTCTTCTTGCAATATTTTAACAACTATCACTAAATACATCTTTGCAAAGTGTTATTTGTTTAAGCTATACACATTTAGTTATGATAATACATAACATTTATAGGAGTCCAAAACTATAAGTGGTCAGGAGTGTTGCTGATATTATATTATTTCTAGCAGGAGACTCCTGGAATATATCTTAATATATTTGCATTGATTTCCATTTTCCTCAGTTCAGAACACTGTTCTTAACCTTGAAGCTGTAAATAAAATATTAAGTTGCTCTCCCTGACAGTCTCTTTTTATATCAGCTAAGATATATAGTGGTAATTGTTGACAGCAGGAACTGCTCAACACCCATACGGTGAGGTTCCTGTCCAAACATTATGCATCCCTTTTTAGCTATTGATAACTATCAGTACCTGAACATTTTGAGATAATGCTTCAGGAAGAATTAGCTGAGCACAATTGGATTACTGCAATTTCCTTTTTTCAAACCCCAGATCTACAGCAGGGCGGTGGAGTAGGATGAGTAGCAGATAACAGCAGAGAAGTGCCATTCTTCTGTCTGATGACAATGATGTATGCCCCAGTACTTGTAACTGTATTAGCAGACACTCAACTGTGCTGGATGTGGTATTTCAAACTGTGCATGTAAAACATGACAGAGATTTAATCTCTCAATTAATTTTATAAGATTAAAAAAATGAATCTAGAATTTCAGAAAGTGAATTGGTAATGCCGTGTTTGGACAAATCTTATTTATTCAATTTCTTCTTCTAGAATTTAAACTTCTGAGTGTCTTCCAAGATTCATCTCGAGAATATCATCACTGAAAGAAAGCGAGAAATGAATAACTATTAATTGTATGCCAGCATGCTTTAAATATTACATTTACTTGACAGAAGAGCAATTGTATGGCAAAAAATATCTGAACAGTATTAAGAGTTTGAATATTAAACCACTGGAGTTCTTCAAATCATTCAATTATAAATGAACTAGCATAGAAAGAAATATGATGTCTTCTGGATACAAAAAAAAAATTGAAGACACAAAGAATTGTTCCTATCACCCATCTCCTCCCACTTATGACTGCAGGACTGTAACTTTGTTGCTTGGATCCTTAAGATTTATACTGATATTGATTATTTTCTGATTGCTTGTTTGTACCCTATGACTTTTTATGTACATTGAGAGCATAGGCACCAAAGACAAATTCCTTGTGCGCCCAATCACACTTGGCCAATAAAGAATTCTATTATGTTCTGTTCTATAAGACATAGAAGACATAGCTTGGGAACTGTACATATAAAAAGAGCATATGTGCCTTAGAAGAGCAAAAATAGAATATGAACATCAGAGCAAAGCAACTACAAAAAACGAAAATAAATTTTCAATTGCATTAAGAGAATAGAAATTTAAAAAAGATAAGAAATAAAAGAAATTGAGTGAATACGAAAAACATCAAACAGGATTGCAGGTGAAATGTGGAGAATGGTTGAAAGAAGTGGATTTGTTTAATATAAAAAAGAGAAGAATAAAGTGAAGGATGATTACATTCTTCAAATATTGATAAGAATGGGATGAAGAATATTTAAGTCAAATTATCAAAAATTATTCAGGAAAGGATGGATACACATCTGTCAGAATGCTGATGTGGTTGTGTCTCACTATAAATTTTATCCCGCATAGTGAATTAAACTAAAGTCTAGATCGCAGATGGAGAACTTGCGGCCATCCAGATTTTGTAACCTTACGTTCCTAGTTAGCACTCATCATTGTCCAGGTTGATTTGGGCTGCTGAAAATTGTAGGTCGGCATTATTAGAGAGGTTCCAAATTCCACTCCATTGTTAATCCAGAGCAAAAGTGGGTTTCTGCTTGTTCAACCCAGATCGGGTGAACCGGTAGTGGCAGCAGCTGGAGGCTCTGCCCAGCCGTCCAGCTGCTTCTGCGCATGCGCAGAAACGTCACGCAAGCATGCGAATGTACAAGAGCAAACCGGTAGTAAAATAAATTAAAACCCACCACAGATACAGAGTATCTCAAATGTACTTTCTCATGGATTTCATTATTGTAAATACAAAGGACAGACAGAATTGATAGTTGGCTGAGGGATAGTGCTTGATATCCATATTACTTTTGACTCCTTGGAATATTGGTTTCTATAGTGAGATTAGGACAGCATTACAATTCCCATCATGCAAAGCATTACTATAATCTCATTCATTTGAGCTTACTATTCGACACTGTTTTCACACTGCAAAATAATGGAATATTATTATTTGAATAATATATCTGTTACAAATTGCCGCTAAGGTAAAGGGTTTGTACAAACTATGAACACAAAAGGCATGACATCAAGCTTGTGAAGGAGAAATCAGCCAATTAAATCAAAGAGGAAGGCAGAAAGGACAATCAAGAATTTAGGAACATATTAAAATATGGGTACATCTTATCAATTATATTAAGGCTCAGCTGAAACAACACATTCTTCATGCTCCTTCTTCTTCCTTGGTGGGCAGATAGTCCTGTCTCAGAAGGTTCTTCTTTAAAAAGCCTATCACCCATGATTTAAAAAAATGACTATCATCCATCAACCATCACAAACACATAGCGATCTTGCAATTCCTGCTACTCTTATCTTTCCTTCTCTGATAAATTTCTCTGGGAAACCACTTTTGAACCAACTTTTATTTAAACATTTATATGTTTGGAAAGGATTGCTTCATCTTTCATTCTAACACAAATATATGTGGCCTGAAATCCCATGATACTAACTTCACATTTGGCCCCATGAAAATATTGTTCACCATTCAGCTTTTTCTCCTTGTGCTTATTTTATGCAGCTAATTTTGTACTGCTCCCTTGGGTCAGTCTCATCCCAAGAGAAATCCAACACAATGAAAATGTGTGTACTGTATATAAGTGGGAAAATGTGTATTAAAACGTAAAGAACTGGCACATGTAAGAAAAATATGCTATAATGCTTATGTTCCAAAATGACACAAAACAGTAAAGGGATTTCCTGTAATGCAAATATGCCCTTGGTATAACCCCATTGCATCAATACATATTATCTGAGAAAGAATGTCCACCAGAATAAATTTCTCCAAAAGACATGCTCACTTGGGAACATTCTACTGTGCTTGAATCTTTTCTTGAGGCTATCGTGCTTTATTAGAGCTAGTCAGACAAATTACCCTGGGAACAGAATACATTTTTTTTTAGAAATTTCCCACAGATGACAAGCAGGTGCTCCTTTTCTTGCTCATTCTCAGTCATTTTCTTGCCGCTGAAAGCTGATTTGTGAATCTTATAGCAACCATGCCCCTGCACCACGGGAAACACATGGATGAATTTCAGCAGTGTGTGTGATATTTTATCCCTGCAAAATAATAGTGCATTTCCCCATTCTAAGTTGTGGCTTTCCCACACAACTCATCACTGATTTGGAGCCATAAGCTTGCTTTCTCTCTCTTTTTTTAATATTATGAAGAAAGGAGAAAAACTGATGACCTCTGAATCTGGCAGATTTTAATTTTCAGATTCCTCCGCTTTGATCATAGTTTAGTGTCCTTGAGCCAAGTTCGACTTTTAACAACCATACAGACAAAACCCCATCAAAACCCCAGTTTGTCCCTTCTCCTAACTCCAGCCGCTCTCATTTTTCCTATCATATCCATCCTTATTATCCAATGTTTCCCCTTTCTATTTTTGTCAAATTTGCAAACTACTCCATGATCCACTCCCATAATAAAGGAGCAGTCAGACTGTATTTAATCTAGATATAATAATTATTTCTAGTCCATGATCCACTCCCATTATAAAGGAATAGTCAATCTTATTTTAGGGGCAGAGCTAGTCAAATGGTTTCGTACAATCCATGGTTAGTATTATGATCTTTGTTGTCATATAAATTCTTAATTCTTTTCAATCTTGTCAAGATTTGTACTCCCAGGAACCTTTCCTCTCACAGACTAATAAACTCTTTATTTCTCCAGGATAAATCCATCTTTACTGTATCTATTCTTAAACCCAAGAAAATAGAACTGCATCATCTTCATTTGTTTACTATCATGCTTATTGGTCTTCTTAATATTCAACTTTAATTTATATATATATATATAAATTATATATATATATATATATATATATATATATATATATATATATATATATATATATATATATATATATATATATTGCTTTCATAATGAGCCCTTATAAGTCTTTATTGTCTTTCCCCAAAGTGGTATCATTTGCATATTTCAAATCATTTCATGCTTTATTTTTAGAGTATCAAAACAAGCAACTATGCATGGGAGGGAGAAAGTCTGGAAATTGTACCTATGTCATAGCTGAGAAATCTGAGAAATCCCAAATTGGACATGCTGGCTAGAAATTAATGTAGTTGAAGCTCAACAAATCTGCTTGGCACCAAGTTTGGAAAGCCTGTGTTATATTATATACAATACTATAGCACATGAATTTTTCTCCCATTAAACAGTGAAGTAGGGGGAAATTATTCAGGAAACATATTTTTTCTGCATTGTCCCTTCAATCAATCCTGTGCTACCTTATCTCATGACAATGCAGCCATAAAAAAAATTGTTAGTCATTGCTACTAGCCTGAGGGGCAGAACAACCAAGTTTTCTCTCAGATTTCTACACTATGGAATAAGACAGCAAGCAAAGTATACACATCTTTGTTGAGATACTCAACCTATGGACATTATAGGAGGATAACTACAAAAAACGTACGTCTTTTTATCAGATTTGTTAGTCTGAAAAGGGGCTCCCAGACTTTTGATTTTTGACAACCTACGAAATTGCATGAAAATGTTCTGAAAACTATGCAATAGAAAAGAAACCTGGAAAGCCACAAACAACAGTATACAAATCCGCTACGCTGCTAATAGAGAAACCACTTCAAGAAATGGGACTTCTATCTCCTCTTCTAAAAGCAGAGGCTGCCATACATCCTAAAATGGTTGTTCTCCAGATTCACCTTTCGTGAACACCATACACCTGGAGTGTATTTGGTTGATGAAGGTTTATCTAATGCATAGCATTAATTAAGCATTAATTATATAATGGGACAGAAACATGTATACCGACTGAATAGTAAGTCAGTCTTGATAATCGTATGGACAGATCCACACAGTTTTCCTGGCAAAGTGATTTGCCAGTACCTTCTCCTTAAAGCTAAGGGAAAGTCACTAGGCTATAATTATTACCTCCATATTAGCATATGTATAGATGGCGCAAGATCTGAACTTGGATTCTTCCTGATAGAGCTAGCCAAATAGGTCGCACTAGGTATCTGAAAACCAGAGTGCAAGTAGTAACCAGATTTACCAATATTTTCACTTTCAGACTCATAATGGCAATTCTTTCATTATCACATGGAACAGCTGTGTAAGAGCTACCTTTCATTGTGACATATCACACCATGTATCAGCATAACAAAACATCATTCTTTTTTTCCTAATCATGGCATCGCTAATACCTCTTTCTGCCATAATGCATACGTCAATAAAGGAGAGATCCCAATCCAAGGTATCAGCACTGGTGGATCTCCAACAGTGGACTGTAATGATCATTGCCTCACCAGAAACAATAAGGCACAACCACCTTCCTGGAAGCTTCTTTCAAAATCAAATTAGCCATCATCACATATTCTTTGCAATGAAGTAAAGATGGCAGAACATTCAGATTATTATTATGTGGTTAATCTTTGGTGAGATTCACAGCCTTTGAGGCTGGTTGGTAACCTAACAGCTCGAGTCCTAACCAAGGACCTAGGAACTGTTAAGGTAACGTCAGAGGATATAAGCTGTTCCAAGTAGGGTGGTTTTTTGTAGAGTCAGAATGTTCAAGTCTGATAAATTTAGAATGTTCAAATAGCAAGGTAGCCCTTTAGGTATTACTCCAAGGGGTCCAATTACAATTGGGACAACACATGATTTCTTTTTCCACGGTTGCTCAACCTCAATTTGCAAGTCCCAGTATTTTGTGATTTTTTTCTTGCTGTTTATCTTCAATTCGTCCATTTCCAGGTATTGCAATGTCAATGAACCATACTTTTTCCTTTTCAACTATTGTTATGTCAGGTGTGTTATGGGCCAAGTGCCTGTCAGTCTGGATTCTGAAGTCCCACAAGATCTTGACTTTCTCATTCTCTAAAACCTTCTGAACCTGATGATCCCAGTGGTTTTTGCTGTACTTAAATCCAAACTTTTGGCACAATTTCAAGTGAATAATCTTAGCAACACGGTCATGGCGTTGTAGGTAGTCAGTTTGTGAAATTTTCCTGCACCTGCTGATCAAGTGGTCAACTGTCTCATCTTTCTCATTACATTTGCTGTTGGTGGTTACATGTTGAATTTTTGCAGTTTGTGGCTAAGGCTTGTTCTTGAGCTGCCAAAATAAAGCCTTCTGTTTCTTTTTTCTGTACTTCTGATCTCAACCAGTTGCAAGTTAGTTTTTGGTCAGCTTTGCCTTCAATACTTTTCAAGTATTGGCCATGCATAGCTTTGCTTTTCCAATTTTCAGCTCGCTTCTCAATTACTTCTTTCTTATATTCAGCTTTTAACTTAGTTGTCTTCAAAAGGCCTCCTTTATTTACTTCCTTAATCATTGGTTCTTCACTTTTCTGGATGTAATCATTCAAGTTATGTCTTTCTTCTGCCACAGTCTGCTTTACTTGTAGGAGTCCTTGACCACCCTCTGCTCTTGGTAGATATAATCGGTCAACATCACTTTTAGGGTGCAAAGCATGATTCATTGTCACAAGCTTCCTTTATTTTTCTGTCCAAATTGTCCAACTCCATCTGGATCCAGTTAATTATTCCTGCAGAGTATCAAATTACAGGTATAGCCCAGGTATCTATGGCTTTTATGATGTTTCCTCCACTCAGTTTGGACTTTAATATCTTGCGAATTCGTTGAATGTACTTGGTTGAGGTTAATTCCTTGACTTTATTATGCATTAAGTCAGAGGCCTCTAAAATTCCCAAGTACTTGTAGCCTTTTTCTGGTTTTACTGCCTTTATCATTTCTTTATTCTCAAATTCTTCCAGAATTTCAGAGCTTTCTCTTTATCAGGCTTTTCATTTGTTGTTACTCCATCTCTACTTTCTAAGCTCTTATAAAACTGGTGCTGATTTGCTCTGAACTGTGAGTTGTTGTTGTTGTTGTTGTTGTTATTAATATCTTTTATTCATTAAACATAAAACTCAGTCAACTGAACATTTAAAAATGTATCACAAATATCATTAACTAGTGCTGATTGTTGATATGGGTTGCTGCTAGTATCCTAGGTATCAACCAAATATCTTCTTAAAATTATTATGCTTTGGTTTATCTTTGTTGAGATTCACAATCTTTGGGGCTGGTTGGTAGCTCAACAGCTCGAGTCCTTACCAAGGACCTAGGAACTGTGAAGATAATGTCGGAGGATATAAGTTGTTCCAAGTAGTGTGGTTTTTTGTAGAATCAGAATGTTCGTCTGATAAATTTAGAATTTCCAAATAGTGAAGTAGCCCTTTAGGTATTGCTCCAAGGGCTCCAATTACAATCAGGATTATATTATTGTTGTTGTTATTGTTGTTGTTGTTGTTATATTCATTAAACATGAAACTCAGTCAACTGAAATTTAAAAATGTACTATTATTTTTAGATTATTATTAGCTTATTATTATTAGCTTATTATTATTACATTTATTCATCTTACAAAATATAGCCTCAAAAAAGAAAAAGAAAAAGCTTTCTAAAACTGGTCTGAGTCAGTTGCTGTTTCAAAGTCACAATGAATTCCATCAAACTTTTGACCTTCCCAAATGCTGAAATGTGTAAGTTGCCCTTGCAGTTCTACAGTCTTCAGTGCCTTCCATGATAGTCCTCACTTAGTCCAGAGAGGACATCACTTTGGCCCATTTTCCCCCTCTTTCTCTGATCCCTTTTGGATCATGAAAAGCTTTTCTTCTTGCTTTTATGACATGTCAAGTGGTGGGCTGTTGACCTGAACTCTGCTATCTGTCTGAGTGATCTGATTAACATATGGACACACTCTGCCTTGCCCCAACAGGAAATCAATTTGAAAGGCAAGACAAATATTATTTGCTCTCTTCCCATCTGCTGTGATATGTGAACATGTCTGCTTTCAGCAGCAGGAGAGGTATATTGATTGAGGGTATTTATAGTGCAGGCATCACTATCAGCAGAGTTATCAAAGGACTATAGGAAGCAGAGTTTGACCCTACGGGCTGTTTAAATCAGCAGCCGCTTCTAAAAATGTTGGATTTCCTTATCCAAGATGACAGCAATACTATTTCATGTCATGCTTTAGAGATACTATTTCCTGTTTGTTGTCTACTTAGAGTTGATGGCAACTAAATTAAATGGAACTATTAGTAGTCCCCCCCCCCCGCTCCTTAAGCAATGACCCTGCTCTATTTCCAGGCTCCTGTTGACCTTGTATGTCCACAGGCTTTTATCAATAACAGTGCCAGATCATGTGGGTCTGTACTGCATCTCACACTTCGGTTTGCTACAGGGACATACCATGTGCACTTGTTTTCTAAAGGGAAAGACTTCTGGGACACAAATTTGTGTGAGTGTCATGCCCTCTGCCCTGAAGGACTGCATCTCGGTTTTGTAAGGTCAGGACTGCCAACCTGGAAAAGGAACAACAGATCATTCCCATATTTCTTTAGATGCATCTATCTCGTTCTTTTGTGCATTTTAAAGCAATATCACCAATTCCTTTTCCTAATCATTATCTACCATCAGGCTTAAGTGTATTGTGTACACTTAAGTGTATTTCTTAATACTTAAGTGTATTTCTTTCCCAGAAATGGGGGGAGGGGGAGAGGAGGAGAAAAGAAAATGAAAAAGAAAAGAAGAAGAAGAAGAAGAAGAAGAGGAAGAGGAAGAGGAAGATGAAGAAGAAGAAGAAGAAGAAGAAGAAGAAGAAGAAGAAGAAGAAGAAGAAGAAGACTTCCTTATTTTTTTTCCAAAATTAGCTTTGATACATTTTTATCTCTCCATTATTCTAAAAAAAAATCAGTGGCATGCCTGGTTATAATTATAGAAGTCGTTAAATTTGGCTTCTCCTGCTATTTCAATGTTTAATTCAGAGAATACTTTTTTAAGTCTCTTCCCCCCCAATCAAACTTGTGTTCTAATAATTCAATGGATATATCCCTGTAGTTTTATTAGCAGCAATATGAAAACGATATGTCATCTCCTTCTTTCAGAATTAATTTTTACAGACACAAACTCGCTCCATCTAACCTACAGACTTTGGATTTCCTGATAGTACATTTTCCATCCCCAAAACTAGCCAGATCCATCCTTTACCCATTTTTTCTAGATCAACCAAATCAGCCAGTTGCTGCCACCTGCTGTGGATATTTTAGATTATTTTTTCCCAAATAAATTTCTCATTATAAATTTCTTTACTGAAATATTAAGTAATATTTAGGGGTGAAGAGTTCATTAATTTTAAACAGATCCTCCTTCTCTTATGAATAGGATACTTAGCTGCTTTACTAGTACAACTCTTGTGTCATGAACATCAAATTGATGCTCAGAAAGATACCATATCTTTCATTAAAATATAATCAAATGTACTACTTTCAGACCATATTGATGGCATCATAAGTTCAGTTCCAAAGAACATAGAAAAAAAATTGTAGAAGTCAACAGCTTTATCTGTCATTACATTTTGCCTGCTTTTTATATACTCAGAGCAGTTTGCAATTGTGAAGAAATTATGACTCCTTCCAGGTCCAAGACATTCAGGATGGCTCAACAATTGTCAAAGCTTTCAAAATATTTAGAATACTAGGGGAAGAAATAATTTTTTTTAAAAAAAAGCCAATGCTATGAAAAGCATCTTGTTCCCTTTACTTTCCCCCTTCAATGTACAGAAAACAGAAATTAGGCAGTAATTGGAAGTCTTCACATCTGGAAAAGCATACATCTGGAAACCATCATTCTAGTTGAAATTCTTGCAAGTTGAATAAAGGTCCGTATCAGACTT
Organism: Thamnophis elegans; assembly: GCF_009769535.1. Taxonomy (NCBI): domain Eukaryota; kingdom Metazoa; phylum Chordata; class Lepidosauria; order Squamata; family Natricidae; genus Thamnophis; species Thamnophis elegans. Next base: position 98,789,443 of record NC_045541.1, on the reverse strand, counting down.
CCGCTCTCAAAATTCCTTTCAACTACCTTTTTTATGAGTCCCTTCTTTACAAGTAACATCCACTTCTATTTTAGACCCCATACCATCGGACATTACTATACCGTATCAGTTACTTTTCACTAAGCAAGTACTGTAGTTGCCTTTTGACATGTCTAGAATGATCCATTATGTTGCTATGCAACAGGGCTCATTATCAGTGATACCTAGGTGAGATTTAATTGTAAGATCTGAAGATAATAGGGAAACTTACATTTGTACTGAACATGACCATTGGCTCATCAAGCCAGTATTATTCATACTGACTGGCAGCAGATGTACTGTATTGCATCAGTAGATCTCCATTCGCTTGCTTGCTTGCTTGCTTGCTTGCTTGCTTGCTTGCTTGCTTGCTTGCTTGCTTGCTTGCTTGCTTGCTTGCTTAAATTTAGGGACTGCTGAACTCGAAACCAACTCCAGGCATCTCTCAATATAACAAACAATAAAAATGAAATAATTCAATCCAGAGATATGTTTGCTTGACACAAAAACATAGATAAAACCTGGGATAACAACCACAGCTTCAGGTCCTCCTTGGATGCCAACAGCATGGATACCATATGGACATCTGAAAGGATCTCATTCCAGTGGACAACACTGCCACAATATATAAGGCACATTTCCTGGGTTCTGGAGGAACCAAGTGCTACTAACTCTGTTGTCGTGTACTAGCAGAGAGAAACATGGGAAGGTTTCCTTGGCCCTATCTATAGCAGGACTGGCATTTTTCCTCTGATTGGGTATTGAACTTTATTTTAAAATGCTTTTATTTTGAATCCCGCGAGTCATGGGAAGAATGGTGGTCATGTCAGCAAATAAATCAAAACCAATTTGTAAAATCTTTTTGAAAGACAACATTACCAGAGGTTTGCAAATTATATAAAACATGAACGTACGATAGGGAAGACAATGACTTTTTTTCATCATGAGAAAGAGTCTATATATTGCTTTCATTGAATTCTGTAGCCGCCTATTACATCAAATTATAAGTTGTATGCAGGAAACAATATTCCCATCCTTAGACCATGTAGAATGCCTTTGTGTACCTGATGCTATACAGTAATTTTTGTTGGAGATTTCCTAGGCAGTTGGGAGCCATCAAATTATAGTATAGTGACATAGTATATATAGGTGACATAGTATATATATGTATTGTGTCACAACCCCTGGTATGCCCAAACATGGGAGAGAGCATACTGCTTCCCTTTTATGTCTTTCGGATCACCCTAGGAGCCATCCAGGCAGAAAGCCATTTTTTATGTTGCCTTTGTTACATTTGTGTTGCATTTATATATATATATATATATATATATATATATATATATATATATATATATATATATATATATATATATATATACACACACACATACTTAAAGTCACAACCCCTGGTATGCCCAAGTATGGGAGGAAGGTCACACTTCCACTCTCTGTCATTAGGCTCGTCACAAGAGTCCATCCAGACAGACACCCAATATGTTTTACTGTTGCCTTTTTTGTTACATTTGTTATATTTATGCTGATAAATAAATAAAGGGAGACTAGTATAGATCTATTTCAAGCTATTTAGCTCTCATCAGCTAGCCATACCCAAGTTTTTGAGAATCGAACCTGTGCTCTATTGCCTCCCAGGCAGGGAGTTAACCATTTGAGCTACAGAGAACGACTCCTTTTATCAGCCAGCCAGGGTGGGAGGTATATACTTAAAGTCACAACCCCTGGTATGCCCAAGTATGGGAGGAAGGTCACACTTCCACTCTCTGTCATTAGGCTCGTCACAAGAGTCCATCCAGACAGACACCCAATATTTTTTACTGTTGCCTTTTTTGTTACATTTGTTATATTTATGCTGATAAATAAATAAAGGGAGACTAGTATAGATCTATTTCAAGCTATTTAGCTCTCATCAGCTAGCCATACCCAAGTTTTTGAGAATCGAACCTGTGCTCTATTGCCTCCCAGGCAGGGAGTTAACCATTTGAGCTACAGAGAACGACTCCTTTTATCAGCCAGCCAGGGTGGGAGGTATATACTTAAAGTCACAACCCCTGGTATGCCCAAGTATGGGAGGAAGGTCACACTTCCACTCTCTGTCATTAGGCTCGTCACAAGAGTCCATCCAGACAGAAACCCAATATTTTTTACTGTTGCCTTTTTTGTTACATTTGTTATATTTATGCTGATAAATAAATAAAGGGAGACTAGTATAGATCTATTTCAAGCTATTTAGCTCTCATCAGCTAGCCATACCCAAGTTTTTGGGAATCGAACCTGTGCTCTATTGCCTCCCAGGCAGGGAGTTAACCATTTGAGCTACAGAGAACGACTCCTTTTATCAGCCAGCCAGGGTGGGAGGTATATACTTAAAGTCACAACCCCTGGTATGCCCAAGTATGGGAGGAAGGTCACACTTCCACTCTCTGTCATTAGGCTCGTCACAAGAGTCCATCCAGACAGAAACCCAATATTTTTTACTGTTGCCTTTTTTGTTACATTTGTTATATTTATGCTGATAAATAAATAAAGGGAGACTAGTATAGATCTATTTCAAGCTATTTAGCTCTCATCAGCTAGCCATACCCAAGTTTTTGGGAATCGAACCTGTGCTCTATTGCCTCCCAGGCAGGGAGTTAACCATTTGAGCTACAGAGAACAAAAAAGGCAACAGTAAAAAATATTGGGTTTCTGTCTGGATGGACTCTTGTGACGAGCCTAATGACAGAGAGTGGAAGTGTGACCTTCCTCCCATACTTGGGCATACCAGGGGTTGTGACTTTAAGTATATACCTCCCACCCTGGCTGGCTGATAAAAGGAGTCGTTCTCTGTAGCTCAAATGGTTAACTCCCTGCCTGGGAGGCAATAGAGCACAGGTTCGATTCCCAAAAACCTGGGTATGGCTAGCTGATGAGAGCTAAATAGCTTGAAATAGATCTATACTAGTCTCCCTTTATTTATTTATCAGCATAAATATAACACATATATATATATTAGATTTTTACAACCCCTGGTAAGCCCCAATTATGGGAGGAAGCCAACTGCTTCCATCATCTGTCCTTCGGCTCGTCACAAGAGTCCATCACGACAGAAACCCAATATTTTTACTGTTGCCTTTGTTATATTTGTGTTTTATTTGTGCTGATAAATAAATAAAGGAAGACTAGTATAGATCTATTTCAAGCTATTTAGCTCTCATCAGCTAGCCATATCCTTAGGTTCGAATCCCAGTAAGGATGAATGAATCAATACTAAGAATCCACCCATGGCTTCATATACCTAGCCTTAATGAAAATTTCAGCTATGTCTAATTAATTTTATCTATGCAATTAAAATTATAATTTTTCTATGAATTATTTATTACTATATGGATTTCACATATAAGATGTTGATCACAACAAAATTGGCACCCTATCTTGATTCAATGAACATTATTTTCATATTTTATATACATCTGTATGGATTCCTAGTGCTGATATCATAAAACAGAAAATAGAATTTATAAACATAGATTACTATCACACTTTATATCACTTTTAAATCTTTTTTAAAATCACATTTCCCAGCATGTGTCTTTCCAGAATAGCTATTTGTTTTTTCTTGTAGTTCCTCAAAGTATTTCCTTAAAAGATGGGTGTCGGATATCCTGATGATCTGTGCAACTTCAGAGCACAGGAGGGGGAAACATGGGGAGAGGGGAGAGAACTGATTCCCCCCCTCCTTTTAGGACACCTTAATCCACTGCTGCCAAAAGGATGGTAATAATGATCACAGTGTAATTATAGAACGTTGATTGGCACAATCATGCCTGGACTTGTGACTCTGTAATCCCATGTAATTCTCACCACAAATTACCTTTTTGAACATCGGGACACTGAAGGTTCAAGAAATACCAGACATGCTTTCCCAAGCTCGATGTGTGTTCCTTGTTCAGACAGAGGGCATTTCACAGGAGTCAGTGGAATAGAAATATAAACAAACCTCTGTGCCCTGAGCAGGCCTCTGGAATGCCAAACACCTCCTCCTGCTTTCTGTCACCAATACCTGCACCTCTGTGGGACACCACTGGTGGCTACATTTTCTAAATTGCGTGTTGGGTCTCCAGTGATTTATCTCCCCCCCCTAATCACTGTCCTACTGAGGATTCCCAGTGAACAACCTTGTCTAACTCCTGCAGTGTCTCCCTGGGAGGAAGGCTGGGAGAGAGAGAAGAGGTGGGTGGAAGGGATTTCATCCATGTAGAAAGCCAAAAAAAAGGGAATTACTGTAATGCTGTTTAAGAAAAATATCTACTATTGACAGACTTTTTCAGCAAATAATTAGAGGGATCATAAACAACTGGCAGGATTATTAAAGGTTGGAACGTTCAAATATTTGAAGACTGGTCTAATATTCAAAACAGTGGGCCCTTTTAACTATCATTTTCTTCCCACATTTTTTTTCAAATATACAGAGAGATTCAGTATTACCTATCTTAAAGCGCATCCCAGGAAGAAGCCATTTTGAAGGAAGAGTTGAGTTACTTCTGGGCAATGCAAAGAATTTTCTTTCCAGCTACTGGAGGCGAACTTTTTCTCTTGGCTCCCAACTTGGTTTCCATGAACTACCCTGAAAGACACTTTTGACAGGGATTTCTGTGGGGTCACCTTTTAAGACCTGATGAAACAGACTTGGAAATATACACATTTCTTCACCTTCACATTATTTGGTGGCAAGAATTCATGATGTCTCTAACTGAAGATATGTCTAGTTTAATGAAAAGAAAGACTAGGGAAGACATAATAGCAGTGTTCCAATATTTCAGGGGTTGCCACAAAGAAGAGGGAGTCAACCTATTTTCCAAAGCATCTGAGGACAGGACAAGAAGCAATGGGTGGAAACTAATTAAGGAGAAAAACAACCTAGAGCTAAGGAGAAATTTCCTGACAGTTAGAACAATTAATTGGTGGAACAAGTTGCCTCCAAAAGTTGTAAATGCTCCAACACTGGAAGCTTTTAAGAAGATGTTGGATATCCATTTGTCTGAAGTGGTGTAGGGTTTCCTGCCTAAGCAGGGGTTAGGACTAGAAGACCTCCAAGGTCCCTTTCAACTCTGTTATTCTGTTCTGTTCTAACTTGTCAAATAAAAACCAATGCAGAGGCAGCTCTGAGAGGGAGCAATTTGTTTTTGGCTTCCTCACTAGCAAAAAAAGAATGCAAGGTGTACATTGCAATCAGAGTAAGAAAATGAACATCACAATTGTTCAACACAAGACATTTTGACAATGTTTCCAAAATTGGAAATACATGACTTAATTTGCAAAAGTGTTTGTCTTCTTCACCATCCACTAAAAAAAACACCATAATAAGCCTACTCTGGAATATAAACTACAGCATGCTAAAAGTCATGGTGGCGCAGTGGTTAGAATTGCTGGTTAATTTTGCCACCTGCCAGGAGTTTGGTTCCTTGCATTCAAATCAAAGCAAGTCTAGCTGGTGTATGCTATATACAATTGACTATGGCAGTGGTTGTCAGCCTGTGGTCCCCAGATTTCTGGGGGGTACACAATTTCATCACAGGTGTTCCCACCAAGAAGAAATGTTATGATTTAAATCTTGAGTTAAGTCTTAGGGGGTTTATGGTCATAGTCCATGGCCACAAAAGGTATTTAAAGATAGGCTGTGATGAAGAAAAGGTTGGGAATCACTGATATAATATATTTTCTTCTTCTTGATTAACTGTACACAATAGCTAAGAGGTTTATTGGGTTTTTTTTTAATCTGCTTTTCTCTTCCCACTATCTCAGAGCTAATCTGCATAATAGCAGCAAAAATAGACCAAAAATAAGGGACAATAACTGGGGGTAGGCTTACCATTTTCAGTTCCTAGTTTTGAGGCGTTCAACAATTCTTGGTAGATCTTATTTTGGGCAGTAAGTTTCATACAACTTGGTATGACTTAAAATAATCAGGGAATGTTTTTAAGGCAACAGAAGTAAACTCAAATACTAAACCAAAAATAACTTTGCCTCACATGATTTCAGAGTGGAGTGATAATTTAGGATAAGAGAATAAGAGGTTAGGATAACAGCAGAGCAGGAGGAGACCAGCAGGACAGGAACTCTATTGAAGGTCCTGTTGTGTGTAAATACAATTGCTGCTGAATAAGCTCACAATGAAGTAAATCCCATATTGTCCTTGTGTTCAATCTATTAACATAAGCCACACACCAAAAACTAAGTATCATAATTATAGGAAAAGTAAGAGGGGCTTGAAGCCTATTTTTTTTCTACTTCAAACACATTAATGAATTTTTTTTCCAAGAAAAAAAAAGATGTTGGAATTTGATGATCAGTATATTATATGGAGTATTGAGATAAAATAAACAAATAGTAACTTTAGAATAAGAGTTAGGTATAAAGTTTCCTTCTTGCATCTAAATCTATCAAAGGAAGTTGTGATTGATTCTTTTCCTATTTACTTTTTTCTTCTTTTTTCTTTTCATTTCTGTCCTTCCACTTTTATTCCTTTTCGAGTCTTTTTCCTTTTCTAATTTTCTATTTCGGTTTCTTTACCTTTTAACGCTGTATCTTTTTAGAAAACCTATAACTGTAAAAAAAAAGTGAAAAGCCTGTATTTTTGATGAACTGTAGTATTGCAGCCGTGATTCCCAGTTGCTATCCATCTCTGAGTTCTTTATAATCTCATGTAACATCTGTGATTATACACAAAGATTTAAAATTAAATAACCATAGGCAGTTTGTGCATATTCAGCCTCCACTCCTCTGCTCTTCAGTTCCTTTGCAGTTGAAATGCCTTAACAACTATCAACACAACCAGAATTTATCTTTTCCTCTTCCCTAATTCTCCTCCCCCTAGAAAAGTATGCAAGCAATCTTTTGCTGTTCCCAGCAGCAAAAGATTGCTCGCATTGTTGTAGTCATTTGTTTTAGTTTTCCTTTAATCCCTTTTATCGATGGAATGAAGATGTTGTTTTCCCCAACAACATCTATCTGCCCATACATGCAAGGAATACCATTCATATCAGGAAAGGAAATACTGTTTAGTTTGAAACACATTTGGGACAGCAACATACAAACATGTAATCAACTCTCCACCCCAAGAACAAATGAAAGGTCAGTAGACCCAATGTATATGGAAGGAAATATTTGCAGAGAGATAGATCGGTCATATAACAAAATCAAAACGCAAGATTTCTGATTTCTCAGCCTTACATTCAGCTTTAAAACTGCATGCACAGTATACCCTCAATCAGCAAACCTCAGCACTTAGCTATCATGGTTTAGATATACATATATCATCACTGATTGTCAGGTTTTAAGGCCTTGCACAGCAACAGGTGCCGAATGCATTCTGACTTCACATAAGGATGTATCGAGACATTGAAAAAGCAAATGGGCATATTCTTTGCAGATTTATTGCTCTCCCTAGGATGAAATGGAAGTGCTAAAAGCTTAAACTGATACACAGGAGGCTTGTTTATTGCATTGTACAGACCAGAGAGGAATTTCCTGCACATGATGCCAAAGACAGAGTGCACAAAAATGCCTCTGAAGTCTGTGGATAGCACTGAACAGGCTCCCTTCTGTATTAGCTTTACTGCTCATATATCTGGGTTTCAGATATTAACACAGCTGGATGGGAGGGGAAGCCAAGACGCCAATCTATAGCCTAGCCAATTAGAAGTCAGAATTTGAAAAAGACAAAACTTGATTGGAGGACAATATTGATGGTGGGGGATCAGTTCTATTGTGGGTCTGTTAATGACATCATCTTTTGTGCTGTCTCCATCACAATTTTCTAGAACAGGATTAAAGTGATGACAGATTCCATTCCAAAACTCCCAGGCAGCTCTTTACATAGCTGTTAGCAGAACAAAAGCATTACATGAGATTTCCTTCTCTCTCCAACAGCATTTGATGCTTTCTAATCCACACCTTGGGAAAAGGCCTCGGAGAGCCAAATGCACTTGTTGACATCACACAGGATGTCTCGTGTCTATGCCAAAATGAAGGACTTGGGGGTGCAGAAAAGAGAGTCTCTGTTGCTTCAAATATCCACACTCAAACAAAGTAAATTCTGTTTACCCAGCTACCAAAAGACAATTATAGGGATAACTAACTATTTATACAAGCTATGAACAAATGTTTACAGGATTTTACAGATCATATTATTTTCTGATTGCAAGCCTGCCAGATTTTTTGACTACTTTCTCTCTCTTTTTTTTGTCTCCTATAAATCATACTTTTGAAAGACACAAAATCTATAGAATGCTTGGAGCTTCCTATTTAGGAGTGTTCCAGGTGGTCTTCAAATATTCCATTTCAGTGCTATTTTATTACTTTTTCACTATACCAAGAACATGATGGAACCCAAGATTTTAGCTAACACAGATTTATCATGCATTGAGACCACCATGATTTATTTTCAAACTATCATGCATAATGCTATGGTGTTAGTCTTACTTTTGTCTAGGACAAGAATGCTGAAATTTATGGTCAGGACTACAAGATACTACTGTAGAGCTTTGATATAACACCAAAAGGTTTCCAAAAATTGTTCATAAGACAGAAAGGCAAATTATTACATAAATACTGAAAGTCCCATCCACTTAAATATCAATAAAATGAAACCAAATTCAGAATAATGTCCCCACATTGCAACTGTTGTTGTTGTTGTTGTTGTTGTTGATGATGATGATGATGATGATGATGATGATGATGATGATGATGATTGCACAGTAAGCCAGATGTTCAGACTGGATTTGGCATTTTTATCTACCCATCAAGTCCTTATCAAGGACTTGGGATAGGCAGATCTGGATGTTTGATGGTGTTAAAGATATTGTCACAGGATGGAAGCTGTCCCCGGTAAAGCCACCTTTTGCAATTGACTGATGATGAATTTGTCAATGCCAATGGTGTTCCAGTTGTTGGGATTGCATCTAAGGTACCTATTACTATTGATACTACCCTTGCTTGCCTTTGCCACAGTCATTCTATTTCTATTATTATTGTTGATGATGATCATCATCATCATCATATGGACACTTGATACCACACACATATATCAATCAATCATTGCATATCTGAGTTACATCTCATACCTTACAAAAATGAAGAGGGAATCTTTTCATGAGGGAAGTTGAGAGGAAAGTTTAAAGAGGCTTTATATTTTTTTCCTTTATTATTATTCTATTTATTATCAAAATAGTAAATAAATTGTAATACTTTCAACCTTAGCACAGATCATTTCAAACATTATTTGAAAAACCACGTTTCAATCTATCATTTATGAATGTTCACATTCAAAACAAAGGTTTTGTGGATACACCCTAAAATGGGTCAGGATAGGCATTATATCAACCAATTAGCCTACAGTTTGATTCAGCTACAGAAAAGTAATGGGATAAAAGCAGCAAAGAAATTGAGGAGTAAAAGAAAACATCAAATGAATGTTGTTCTGTCTTTGAAAAGCGATCTCTGTGACCAAGATTTAGAGCTGCTGCACAACTAATGAGCAATACAAATTGATTGATTGTTTGCTATTTTGATGGTCAACAACAGCTTTTTATGTTGTACTCTTAGTGGAATGCATCCCAAGCAATTATACAAGGACCTCAAGAAGAAAAAGAGACCATGATATTTACCCATTTTAAAATATCATTTTCTACTCATAGTCATGTTGCAGTGAATGGTGCCTAATTCTCCAACTATTTCATTTTAGATCTGCCATATTTTTAAGTTGTGTAATTTCAAACTTTCTATTATTTTTAATCCTCATTTATTGATACTGAAGGCTTGGAGATCTTATGATGTTTAATGTGAACACAGAACATTACAATGTACAGGAAAAGGAGAATGTTATGACTCATTATATGAGAAAAACAGGAAATCCAATTAGCTCACTAAAACAATATTTCCTAAAATAATTGGTGGTTTTAACTCAGTTGCATTATTACATAAAAGCATAGGAAGAACCATTGCTTTTGGGTAGATTGATATTAAATTGCTAGTTCTGGTAAATGAGGTTCTAATGTTATTATGTATCCCTTTTAATAATTACATTCCTGTAATGGTAAGATTCAAGTTACATAGTCGGGTATGAAAAGAAATTCCATTTTTAAATGTCCATGTGATGCCTTTACTTAAAGGCAAAAATAAACAGGGACTGCCCTGTTCTTGTATAGTGGCTATTTATTAACAAATACAATAAATGTTTGAATTGCTTCACAATGTGACAAATTTCATCACATTCCTTCAATAACTTACTTTATCCATTACTAGCCAGATAAGAAACAAAAAAACTTATGTTTAGAATATACATTTCTGCATTTCTAACTAATCAATTGGATGAACTTGTTTCATGGCAAACTTAAGGAAAAAACCAAGTTGTTTTCAACTGCTTTCATGTTTCTTTAAATATTTTTTAATTGGTTACATATTATAGTTTTCCGGTTTATGTTTTATGTGTTGCTTACTGATGGCTTCAGTAAGAATTCCAGTATGAAATGTAAACACCATAATAAATAAAACAATAAATTGCTCAACAGTAAACAAAAATCAACAAAAAGTTAATATTCATATTGTCTGTTTTTATATGTCTCTAATCTAATATCTCATTAGATTCACTGGAGAAGAGCCTAATGCTGGGAATGATTGAGAGCAAAAGAAGAAGGGAATAACAGAGAATGAGGTGGCTGGATGGAGTCACCGAAGCAGTAGGCATGAGCTTAAACGGACTCCGGGTGATGATAGAGGACAGGAAGGCCTGGAGAAACATTGTCCATGGGGTCGCGATGTGTCGGGCATGACTTCACGTCTAACAACAACAAAATCTGATATGCTGTTTTTTAATACTGTATATGGATATAAATCTCATTTCTCAGAATTCCCTGGTTCATGACTCGTTGAATAAGTACAACATTATTTATTTATGTCTATTATGTATATCTATTTAGGCCAGCCTGTCGTGATTTGTTTCCCTTCTGATATTGTGAGAGTATAGCCATCAACTTGCCACTAGAATACCCATTTGATAAGATGCCTAAAAAGTCCTGGAGGAAGATCACCATAGCAAATGAACAGTTTGGGTTACCTGGCTTTGGAAAATATGTATCTCTTTAAAACTGAGTTAAAGTGAGCCAAAAGGTAGAACACAAATTATTTGTTTATTTTTGGAGATTGTCATGTGAGTGGTGCAGGGGCCTAGAGGTTCAAATGTTCACCTCACGCAGCAGCTGTTTCTCTATTAGGGTGCAATGAGAAAATCTCTGCTATAAACTCTGCAAAGGCATCAGGGAGGCCATCCGGCCAATAAATGCTCAGCTCCATTCAGTCATCCCAACTCCACCCTGATACAAGGGATTACAGTGTCATAAAAAGAAAAAAATGATGATTCTTATGCAAGGTAGCAAATGATATCATCTGCTGCAAAATGTTACCAGTACATAATAGATGTGATTTTTATGATGATGTAACAATGCATATGACATCATTGTGACTTTTACCAGATCTTGCCAACTCTGAGAATGATACTAATATATTCAGAATAAGAGAGAGAGAGAGAGAGAGAGAGAGAGAGGGAGGGAGGGAGGGAGGGAGGGAGGGAGAGAGAGAGAGAGAGAGAGAGAGAGAGAGATCAGCTTGCAGGACAACTGTTTTGAATCTGGCATGGATTTCAGTGTCTTCTAAATAAACCTCCTTAACTCCTCCATAACTCAAATATGTATTTTCCTGGAACTAGGCAACTACAGGAAGTGCAATATAGCATTACATAATCTGGATGCTGCTATTGATAAGAGCCTAAGGTCCAGCGGTGGGTTGCCAAAAAAATTTACTACTGATTGAGCGTGGTCCCACTGTGCATGTGCAGAAGCTTCCAGGCAGGTGAGCGGAGCCTCTCACCACCACTACCACTGGTTCACCCGATCCGGGCCGAATCAGCAGCAGCCCACCTCTGCTGTGGTGACCACCAGGTCAAACTAGTATCTTTTGGAAGTAGGCAGAAGAGAACTCTTAATAGTTCCATTTAATTTAGCTGAAATCAGATCCTAAGTGGACAACAAATAGGAAATAGCATCTCTGAAGCACAAGATGAAATAGTATTGCTGTCAGCTTGGTTAAGAAAATGGAGAAAAAAGTGCAGCTTTAAGGAGCTGCTGACGAAGTGAATATAGCATAGCCATGCCAGATTTAAAAAGTATAGCATAGCCATGCCAGATTTGGTTCTACTTTGGAACCAAATAGCTACATATCATAATAAAACCCAAAATAATTGTGAAGCACTCTAGAAAGATTTCTTTAATCTGCATTAATAGTCAACCAAATGGCAGATGCAGTTTAATTTAAGAAAGCTTTTTTATTAAAAAAAATCTAACCACATATACATTGACAGCATTTAAGTTGTAACTAACTAGGAAAAAGATCTTCAGGTTGCAATGGATAACTCAGTGAAATGTTGATTCTGTGCAGCAGCTGTAAACAAGGCAAATTTCATGCAAGGGCTCATTAGCAAAGGACTGGAAATAAAAATGCCCATAATGTAATACCTTTGTAAAATGTAAGATACACCTGCAGAATTCAGATTTGTGAAATGCTTTATACCCGTGATGGCATGCCAGAGGTGGCACCCAGAGCCTTCTCTATGAGCACGTGTGCAGGCGCCAGCTGTTCTTCAGGTTTCCTTTTTTTTTGTATATATTTTTTTATTTTTAGACAGAAAAAGACAAACAACATACAACATAAAACCATCATCAATTACATATATATATAGCATGTCGTTTGGTTACAAGGATTTGTGCATCACCGCTTTCAATTATATATAAAGTCTCAGATTGTTCATCAGGTATACATAGTTCATTGTTCTCATTGTAGATCATATGTTCATCTACAATTGTTATTCCTTCATTTTAAACAAATATTCTAGAGATTAGATTCATATATATATAATCAACATTCCATTGCATAATTATTAATCTATTTAATAATAATATGTCTTTAAGGTATCATCTATCTCATTCTATTGTTCTTACAATATGAAAGAATACTTATGCATCACCACTTTCAGTTGTATATAAAATCACGGATTGTCCATCAAATGTACATAGATACGTTGTTATCATTGTACATCATATGTTCAACTACAATTGTTATTCCTTCATTTTAAACAAAATATTCTAGATATTTGATTCATATATGTACCAATATACCATTGCATCATTATAAATCTATTTAATAATAATAATAATATGTCTTTATGATATCACCTATCTCGTTCTATTATTCTTACAATGTGAAAGACTCTCCAAACTTTTTCATTTCCATGTTTTTTTTATCTAACCACTGATAGAACAAATCCCATACCTTATAAAATTGTTCATCTTCTTGTTCTCTAATTTTGAATGTCAATTTACTCATTTCAGCACATTCCATTATTTTTCGAATAACTTCCTCCTGCGTTGGTATTTTCTCATTTTTCCAATTTTTTGCAAATACAATTCTAGCTGCCGTTAAAACATTTACAATCAAATATTTCAGATCTTTATTGTATGTTTCTGGTATGATTCCCAATAAAAAAAATCTCTGGTTTAAAGTCTATGTGTTTTTGTATCATTTTCTCCAACCATGTGTGGATTTTAGTCCAGTATCTTTTAGCTTCTATGCAAGTCCACCACATATGGTGGTGTCTGATGACATTTCCAACACTTTCCTGACATGTTCTTGAACATTCTTGCTATTCTTGTTGGGGGTAGGTGCCACCTGTAAAACATCTTATACAAATTTTCCTTGTATGCTGTTGACATTGTCATTTTATAATTTTGAGACCACAATTTCTGCAATTTCTCTAGTTCAATCCCATGTCCAAAATTTTTCCCCAAAGCTATCATAGTTCCTTTAACTTGTTCTTCCTTTAACTTAACCTCTAGTCAGTGTCCATATAATAATATAAGCTCTTCTGGTTTCTGATGCTGGTGTTCGCGGGCACTGGAGTGCCGGAAAACTGCCTGAAAATGGCCTAAAAAATGCCCCAAAACAGTCTGGTTTTCGGGCCATTTTACAGGCCATTTGGGGGGTATTTTTTGGACCAAAAATGACCTGAAATAGGCCTGAAAATGGCCTGAAATGGCCTGGAAAATGGCCAAAAATTCCCAAAAAACAGGTATGTGTGCAATGGCCAGCCAGTCTTTGGGTTTCCGGTGCTCTGGCACACACACATACACACATATTCCAGTTTGGGCACTCAGTGCCAAAAAGGTTCACCATCACTGCTTTACAGTTCAGGCTATTGTATTTGAAAAGCTGATCTTCTGAAATACTTCTAGGAAAAGTGCAGATAATGACAATTAATATGATCACAGAGCTTGAACACTTTCCATACAAAGGGGGGGGGAACCTTTCAAGCTCTTTAACTTGGAAAAAGCTAAACATGCCAAGCTCTTTGACTTTGAAAAATGGTATAGAAGGAGGACATGATTAAAGTGTATTAAACCATCCATGCCATGGAGAGAATGGTCATGTGCAACATTTTCTTCCCATCTCAAAACACGAAAACCAGGGATCATCTGATGTAGCTGATCGGAAGGAGATTTAGAACAGATAAAAGAAAGCCCTTATACAGAACATGGAAACAATCACTGTATGTCATGGCTTTTATTTTGGACAGCTTTAAAATGTTACTGGATAAATTCAGGGAGAATTAGTGTATCAATGGCCATTAGTGTTAAGAAGTGAATTTCATAGCTGGCTTGAGGGAAAATATCTCCAAAATCAGATGCAAGGGAACACATCAGTGGTGGGTTTCACTTATTTTTACCATCAGTTTGCCCCGCACGTGTGTACCTTCCACGCATGCGCCCGGCCACCCACACATGTGCTTTGCTCATGTGCACGCCTTCCACACATGTGCCCCACCTCAAAAACATGGCTAAATAATATGGCATAGAGTTAGGGCAGGTGGGCAGGACCACCCTTACTCTCCGCTATCAAACTGGTCCAAACTGGCTGAATACCATCTTTGGAACACATGCAGGAAAAGTGTATCTTTTCATCTCCCGGTGATAAGCCATCCAAAAATATCTAGTTAGCCATTGTAAGATGGATTTGGCCTCTTACCACAGAACTATTATGTTGAAGATAAACTAGGAAACCAGAACAAACTGTTAAATATGGTCATCCAGAGATCATCTTGTCAAGGCTTCCTTAATTTTGACAATGCCTTTGACAGGTCCTGCCAGACAAACTGGAATGTGGTACTGAAAAGCAAAACTTGAAGCTAAGATGAAGAAGTAAATAGGGACTCGGGAAAACAGTCGGTAGCTCAAGTAAAGCTCAGCTGCAACAGAGAAATCCACTGAAGGGCCTTCTCTAAAATATTTTCATTTAAAACTACTGCAGTTTAGTAGTTTAATGCACATAAATCCCATGAGTTCCTGAAACAGATATATACATTGATTAGGACTTTGGTTTGGCCCACCTAAGCCTCTTAAGATTTAAGAAGTTAAATACCTAAGCAAATGACACACAGGGAGTCTAATGTTTATGACTTTAAATGCAAGCACAAGAACATAAACATTGGCAGTGTTCTGATTCCTTTAAATCTTATTTCATACTTTTCCTCAGTCACTGCTAGCATAGATAATGATTGCTGCTCAACCCATCTTGATTAATTGTACAGTCAGATCTTTGCTACTTTAAACATTCTGTCAAATTTTATTCAGAAATTATTATGGTAAGATGATAGATACATTAAATGTAGAAGCTAAAGTCATTTTGATCATTGTAGAAGAGATTAATGTAACTGATAGCAGGCAGAGAAGAAATTCATGAAGAATTAAAGTTCAATGATGGGAAGTTCTGATAATGTTCGAAGTGAAAATAAATCACATTTTTTTTCTACACAATGTTTTTATCTGATAAATAAAAATGTATGAGCCTGTATTGTTTGTTCTAGCTGAGTTTGGATAATTTTAAACTCCAAACCTTGCAGGATCCAATCTGGGTGGGACACCAGGACCACAGGTTTTGTCTTCTGAGCTTTCGGCCTCACATTGGAGGAGCCCATCCTCAGGAAACTTCTCTCTGGCTCAGTGTATGCTGTTCTGTGTGTGGTATTTATAGTGCTTGTGGTAAATGGCTTTTTATAATGTTGATTGGGGTGTGTTGATGGCTGGCCGTAACTTATTGCATTCTATATTAATGTTGGAAGTACTATTGTGGTTGATTCACTTTTAAAAAGGCAGCAACATGTTCCCCTCTCCCTGTATTTGTGTATCAGAATCAGTCCCTAACATCCACATTTTCTAATCAGTTGTTGATTTTCCAAATTTTTTAATATGTTTTGAATTAATACATTTTTCCACACACTTCCCTGTTGCTACTTTTAAAAACACACACACACTAACAGCTGGAATATAATGCAAAATCATAAGTCTCTCTTTTTTAAAAAGGAATGAAATGTGCTTCACACAAATTAATGTGTCTAACTATTTTATCCCATCAGGGAATAATAACTCATGCTTTGGGAGCACATGGATCTAGACATGCTTCATTGGCCTCCTCTATTTCTCCAAAATACACAAGGCTTTTATATCCATTTGCAGAATAACACTAACAAAAAAAGGTGCTGTTGTTGTTTTAAATGAAATGTAGAGGCAAAAGAAGAAATCTTGCATCTAATACCATGCTCTTCCATTAGGTAAGTCGCTAATAGCATCTAATTGTCCATTACAGGGTTTTAGACAAGCCCAAATTACAGCCTCTTTTTTCTTCTTTTTCCCCTTTATTTTATTTTTATTTTATTATTTTATTTGTGTATAGGACAGCACTGTTTGTCAGTTATAGCATTATCCCCCATTTGGGATGGGGCTGTTTATTGCAGAGTTGGGTACAAAACAATCCTGACCTTGTTCTTTAAATTTCTTCTGAGTCAATTTAATTGTAACACTCCCACCCTCAATATTCCTAATTCTTTACTATTATATGGAAAATAAATGATCCATATACCACATTGCCAAATTTGTTTATGGAAGCCCAGTAGGAATACATGTCTTGATAGTAATTGTTCAAGCAGATGCGTTCCAAATGAGATAGAAAATTATAATTATATTTTAACAGTAACAATAATTATGTATTTATTTGTTTGTGTACAAGCTAGGCTGCAGCTAGTTCTCCTTTACTTCAGCATAGAACTAATACCAATTCTGTTTTTTATATTTGTATAGGAGTAATATTGAAAAATCAATCACTTTTTATATGTATTCTTCCAGTTTTTTTAGAGTTTGGGAGTATAAGTAAAAATGCAAATGTATAATAATAAGTAAGTGTGCACAAAAAGTCTGCACAAAAAGTTTTTGTTTGTTACTATTTACATTTCAAAAATAGGAAGACTAGAAAAGCTACATTCCAAGGGATTTATGGCATATCAGATTTTTTATCTGTGTGTCGCCACTATGGAAATTTTCCACTCAAGATGAATCCTCTATGTCTTGCTACCCTGTCATGTAACATCATGGTTTGTGATTGGAAATTTCATGGAGATGTAATGTTTATTTCTTATCCCAATTGTATGTTTAATGCAAGCAGATAAGCTGCTGTGCCAGAAAAAAGAAGACAATAATAATAGCTATAAATCAAACAGAGTAACCTCTCTGCTGTTTAACCATGTTTTTCCAATGATGGAAAACTGTAATAGGGGCACTGCAATATGCTATCACTACTAAAACATGCTAATATGACATTGCATTCTTGAACATAAGTGAAAATAATTAATTCCAATTACAATCAATGTAACCATTTGAGGTAGCATAAAACTTTGCCCTTCTACAAGATTTTCTGCAAATCTGATAAATCCCAACTTCCAGGACAGTCTCTCTAACTGGATAATTCCAAAGAACATTTGAACTACAATTCTTGGGTATTCTAGAAATTGCTGTTCTATTTCACCCAAGGAAAAAGCTGCTTTAGGATAAATCTAGAAACAAATCTGGCCAGAAGGAACTGAGGCATTAATATTAGACAACTCTAAACCTTGAAAATACATTAAAAATGCATATCTTGGCCTCTGGAGTGGGGCAGTGAGACAGATAATCTAGAACAACTTTCTTCAAGAATTCAGTCAGGATTCTGAGACTTATTGTCAAACACAACTGAAAAGTTCCAGCTTAGAGAAGTCTGGAAGATAATTTGATACTCAATTACTGCTTTGACACTCAATTACAATGCCTTAATTCATTCATTGCTTTTATATTCTACTTTTTCTTTGAAAGCTTAAGGCAGATTATTGACTTGTATCACTTAATAACTCTGTGTTTCCATTATTAAATTTTGTTGGCTTTTTTAAAAATCCCATTCTCCAAAAAAAGGCAAAGCTAAATTCTGTGGAGGGTTGATTTATTTAATCTTAATGGCTACAAAATGGCAGCAACTAGGTGTTCTCTGTTTTCATTTCTGAAATAAATCGTTAAAGGTTCTTAGCGAAGTACTGTAGGACAAGAATATGGTACACATACTACAGCAATTAGCATTCTTGGGCTTGATAGATCTTTGATTAAATTCAAAGGAAGGTTACCTAATTTGTATTCTTACTTAAGAGCTATTATTCTTTTCCTAAAACTAAGAAACTAAAGTAAAAAAACATACCAAACAAAGTCTCTAGACACAAATACTGAAATTTGTTTTAATAAAAACACTTCTGAAGAATCACTTTAAAGACCAAGTTGTTGGAAACTATGCGCCCTAGTTTCTTCAAATGGATGCCAGTATTCGTGATATGGGCTGATGTAGACATTACTGAAGGCGAAAGCAGCAGGTCAACAGCTTGGCCAGCAACAAGGAAGTGATCTCATATAACTTGTCAACATTGTGGAATTCTCTGATTGGCTGCCCAGACTTTTAACAACAAAGTCACATTTGGCTAGACTAAACCAATTAAGAAGCAAGTGGTTGCAGTTTCGTTCCAGCAAGAAGTTCATGAACTATTTTACAAGGAATATCATTTAATTTGACTAATTTCCAATTGGGTCTCATTAGAGGCTAGAACTCTTTAAAAATGCTACATGCACATTTGAACATTCAGTTGATCCTAACAAAACAAAAATAGAGACTGTCAAATCAGCCATTGTAAAAATAAAAATTCATCTTCTTCTAGGACATCGTCCCAAAAGGTGTCGCTGGGTTATTGAAAATGCATATAATCCCTTTCAAGAGTCCTTCCTTTTTTCAGGAAATCTTTGGGCCTGTTTGTAATCCAAATAAACATTGAAGCAGGACCATAAAATAAATCGTATTAATATTATCAAAATCAACACAGTCATCAAAAGGCCTGATTCCATATTGAAGCTAGAATGAAGAAGCCACTGGGTTCGGGGATGGTGGAATATACCTTTTTATAAAAACTATTTCTGGTGATCTAATTATATAATGTCCTATTTGGTGATGTATGACAAATGGAGCTGTTCCTATAACGTTCCTTTCCAAGTGATCTCACTAGCATGTGAGAGAAGAGTGCAGCTGACAGATTTGGAACATGTAATACACTATTTAATCAAGAGGCCCCATGCACTATTCATACAGAATTAAGAACTCTTATATTGACAATAACAGTATTGTCAGAAGATCTTTGGAAGGGGAAAATGGGGGGGGGCTCCATAAACACTCACTCGCGCTCTCTCTGAAGTTGGGATTTTTTTTTCAGTTCTTTTTTCCTCCAGTGCTGATGTAATCTCCAAACATCTCCAACAGCAGCTGCTTAGCGAAACCAGGCACCTTCTCCCTCTTCCTTTTCAAAAGCGCATGCGGCACTTTCCAGCCCCTTCCAGACAATCAGAGCCTTTCTTTAGCCAATTAGCTATGAGTCCCCCTACACACACACTGTCCAATGGACTCATAAGAATAGTTTTTGCAGGAAACAACACTGGAAGCCTTTTTTTTTCCTTTCCTAGACAAATTGAAAAGGAAGGGTGGGAGGGAGGGAGAAGAAAGGGAAAGAAAATCAGAGCACAGATACTTCCCAAAATGCATTGGTCAACAATTAGCACCCAATCCCATGCAGGAATACATATAGATGCACAAACATAAATGCACACACATACATACACTCATGGCAGCCTAAAATCTTGGAAAGAAAATTGTTCACTTTCTCTTGAGAAAATCTTTCAGGGACACTAAGTGAAAGCAAATTTGAAGGGAAAGTTTTATTTAAGTGTTTAAAAGAAGGCATTCCTAAAGAGGGTTGCTTTTGCCCATTTTTGATTGTCATAAAGACTGCTACAAACCTGCATAAATTTGAAAGGAAATGTAAAGACAACTAAACACATTATTTGGACGTTAATAAAATATTGAAACAAAGTTGTATTAGAATGGTTCAAATATGTTATGGAGGTAGATGTCATGGCTATTTCTTCCTTGTTTTTCTTTGAAGATGTTTGCTTCTCATCCAAGAAGCTTCTTCAACTGTGACTGGATCATGGGGAATGGAAGCATTTCTATTCCTTGCAGACAGCTAGTCATTTGCATTCTTTTAGAGAATTGTTGAGGCCACTTGGAGGTTTATCTCAGGGTCATCCAAGTAGTGCAAATGGGTGTGGCGCCTTCTTGGAACTACTAAAAGGACTGTTGTAGACTGGCGGTAGATGATCAGTAGTGGGATTCAATTTTTTTTAACTACTGGTTCTGTGGGTGTGGCTTGGTGGGCATGGCAGGGGAAAGATACTATAAAATCTCCGTTCCCTCCTCACTCCAGGGGAAGGTTATTGCGAAATCCCCATTTCCTCCTGATCAGCTGGGACCCGGGAGGCAGAGAATTGATGGAGGTGGGGCCAGTCAGAGGTGGTATTTACCGATTCTCCAAACTATTCAAAATTTCCACTACTGGTTCTCCAGAACTGGTCAGAACCTGCTGAATACCATCTCTGTAGATTATGTCATAGCCCTGCCCCTCAGTTGAGAGAGGGCTGTTCAATTTGACATAGATAGCCACTTTGGCCCTTCTTTCAAACCAGGGGTTCTCTCTGTCCAAAATGTGGACTTTGCTGTCTTAAAAGAGTGGCCTGTCTTTTAAATGCACATGAACTGCTGAATCTTGCCCTGGTGGGTTTGTTCTGCTATGTATGTTTTGTTGTCTATTATTCATTTTAACCACACAGAGTTGCTCTAGCAAATGGGAGATTATACAAATTGATATCTTTGTTATATGATTTACCATGGTACCTCCAACTCCCAATGCTTGTTGTCCTTGAATTGTAGGAATAAATGTTTATGTACATATTAACACACTCGTTTTCTAGTTTGGCAGTGGATTGAGTCACAGACAAATAAACACAGTGAGGTCTGTGTCACATCAAGTAATATTATGGGTGTCAGGGAATTGCAGGACTACCAAGAAAGAGCTGACAGACCTCAGTGTAAAATTAAAATGGGTAGTTGGAGTATTTTATCCAAAGAAAAACTGTTACTTCAGCAAACACTCTACAAAGAGTTAAGGCCATGGGATGATGGTATTACTGGTGTTTCTGTGACTTTAATCTATGTGGGACAAAGGCAATAGCTCTTTTTGAAGTTGATTTCCAGTCCATGTTTCTCGCGTACTAACTATATAGAGCTTTATCATTGTAGGATGAGAATGTTAGCTTCATTTTTAATTTAAGCTGTATGTAAATTGATATATGTCCATTGTAACATGAGCAACAGCTCTATGTTTTACATCATTATTCTGATCCATCAAAGTAGTTCTGGACATATTGTTACTCTTGATGCACTTTTTCATCTGGATAAGTCCAAATGACATAGTTACTTATACCTTTTTAATGAAAATGGATTTGTATACTTCTCCATTATAGACCATCAGTAATGTTGCAGCTACTGTGACCTTAACAGTAATCTCTGCATAATATTAATTTCATCATACATCATGGGGCATCTACTCTGCTATTGTTGTTGGTTTTTTTGCTTTGTTAGATTTCTATCCTGCCATTTTTCCCCGAGAGAAAAGTAGCATGATTAATACTCCATGTGAGTTAGCTACCCAGTAAGTTTCAATGATGTACAGTATGTTTGAGATGAACCTGGGTTTCTCTGGTCCAAGTTCAATTATTTAATCACATTGTTAATCTCTTTTAGATTTTAAAAAACTGCAATGACATATGTGGTAATTTTCAACTTGTTAAAAAAACAGTGGAAGGAGAAAACTACTTTTATTTGGTATCATCTGCAAAATCTTCCATTCTAGAACGCATGGTGCCCTATACAAGAAAAATGTATACCATTCCTATATTAGTATGACTATACATGCAAGCTATTAGGCATAATCTACTACTCTTATTCACTATTCATAAAACACTTTCACCATTTTCAAAATATATACATAAAGTCTAGTAAACAGTAAAGTACATAGCATTTTTTTCTAAAGTTAGTAGAAATAAGTAGCCAGATAAATATTAAACTAAATAAAATATATTTGCATTAAAATATTGAAAAAATAAGAACATTCGACATTTAACTTACATTTTGGCTCACATATTCAGGGAAAAGAGAGCAACAGAGAGCAAGCAAGTTTCTTTGCTCTAATATAGGAGCTAAAGTTTTATTAGATTCTTAAAGACTAGCGGCAATATTTATCCTGTAGCATGGCCATATATCAGGATAGAAAGGTAAAGGCATTTCATTTCAGAATATTTACATAAAGTCCCACAATTCCCCACACAATCAAGTGAAAACAAGATACTCTTTTAAATGTCTCCTGTTAAAAGCCAAATTAAGAATTTTTATCTGCAAAGAACAAAATGTGAAATGTTGACAAAGTCAACAATTGTTGTAAGCGTTGGTGATTATACATCTGCTAAGTTCTTTCAATGTTACATTGAGCTGGAAGGACATAAACCACATGCTTGCTATTTAGTGTGCAACGAATAACGTACAAAGTTACAAATATAGAGGAGGAACAATCATGTGTTGACAAAAATAAAAAGAAAGACTATCCAAGTTGTTTTTCCAAACTGAGAAAAAATATGAAAACATTTTACTTTTTATCCAATTCTATATTACATCATATGATTGTCAGGGTTCCAGATAACATAAGGTGACCAGACGTCCCGCTTTTGGCGGGACACCCCCGCTTTTTGATGCATTTTCCCGCGTCCCGCCCGCTTTTTTAAAAGGCACGCTTTTTTTGGCGCTCGCAGCTCCCGCCCATCAGCTGCTGGGCTAGCTCATCGTTCTGTTCTATGCTACCACCTACAAATTTAAGCCAGCCCAGCCTGCCGCTCACTGATTTGATTGGCTGGACTTCAGCCAATCAGTGAGCTGGCCAACCAGCTCACTGATTGGCTGGACTCCTTAGCTGAGGACGCATGCGCGAGTCTCCATTTTATTTCGTCTTTGTTTTGGGCAGCTGCGCTTACTCACTGGTGGTGAGTAAATCATGTTTTGTATTGTCTAATTTGGTACCGTGGGAATCGGGAGGCACTGGGCTGGGGGAAGGAGACAGCCCCCTTGCGGAATTCGCAGCCAGCCCCTGTGCTGCGCTGGAACGGGCGGCAAAACCTCTGGAACCACGTGGAAGTTCTCGGGCGGCTGCTCCCAGGTCTCCTGCCCCGGAGGGAGCAGCCGCCCGAGAACTTCCACATGGTTCAGGGGCTTCAGGGGACATCTCGATATCTAACCGTTAAGGGAGGAAGGTGAGAGCAGCTGGAAGCCAAGAAAAATTGAGAGAGAGGGAATCGGGAGGCGCTGGGGGGAGGAGACAGCCCCCTTCCCTTTGGCTTTGCGGAGTTCACAGCCAGCCCCTGTGGTTCCATCCAGAGCTTTGCCGCCCGTGCCAGCGGCAAAAGCTCTGGAACCACGTGGAAGTTCTCGGGCGGCTGCTCCCTCGCTCTCCTTTGCTGCCCGTTCCAGTGCAGCACAGCCTGTTCTTCCTTCTGACCTTCCCGCAAATGCGCCGCGCTCTCCAGAAGGGCTAGGACGGGTCCGGCGGCTAAGCAACGCGCGGCCTTCGCCGGGACTGACAGCCGTGGCGAAAGTAGCCCCCGCTGGCCACCCTCGCTTTTGTCTGCTGGGTAGTGAAGGCGGCGGCGGAGGAGGAGGAGGAAGCAGCCCGGCGTCGCTGCTCGCCGCGCGCTCCCTCGCTCGCGGCCAGGCTTTGGTGCTGCCTTTCCCGCTCTGTGCGTGCTGCCCAGACCTCTCTTCCTTCTGTGGAGTCCGTTCGTGAATCAATGGGATTCGCCGCGGAAGGAAGAGAGGTCGTGGCAGCGGCAGACGCCAGCAGAGAACGTCCCCTCGCTTCTGGGCCTCCCGCTGCTGTCCCGACCTCTCTTCCTTCCGTGGAGTCCGTTCGTGAATCAATGGGATTTGCCGCGGAAGGAAGAGAGGTCGGGGGAGCGGCAGACGCCAGCAGAGAATGTCCCCTCGCTTCTGGGCCTCCTGCTGCTGTCCCGACCTCTCTTCCTTCCGTGGAGTCCGTTCGTGAATCAATGGGATTCGCCGCGGAAGGAAGAGAGGTCGGGGGAGCGGCAGACGCCAGCAGAGAATGTCCCCTCGCTTCTGGGCCTCCTGCTGCTGTCCCGACCTCTCTTCCTTCCGTGAAGTCCGTTCGTGAATCAATGGGATTCGCCGCGGAAGGAAGAGAGGTCGGGGGAGCGGCGGACGCCAGCAGAGAGCGTCCTCTGGCTTCTGGGGCTCCCCGCTGCTGTCCCGACCTCTCCTCCTTCCGTGGAGTCCGTTCGTGAATCAATGGGATTCGCCGCGGAAGGAAGAGATGTCGTGGCAGCGGCAGACGCCAGCAGAGAACGTCCCCTCGCTTCTGGGCCTCCCGCTGCTGTCCCGACCTCTCTTCCTTCTGTGGAGTCCGTTCGTGAATCAATGGGATTCGCCGCGGAAGGAAGAGAGGTCGGGGGAGCGGCAGACGCCAGCAGAGAACGTCCCCTCGCTTCTGGGCCTCCCGCTGCTGTCCCGACCTCTCTTCCTTCCGTGAAGTCCGTTCGTGAATCAATGGGATTTGCCGCGGAAGGAAGAGAGGTCGGGGGAGCGGCGGACACCAGCAGAGAGCGTCCTCTGGCTTCTGGGGCTCCCCGCTGCTGTCCCGACCTCTCCTCCTTCCGTGGATGATTTTGAAAGTATTTGTGCGTTTTATGTTTGTCATTCATTCCATAAGAAATTATGCCAGCCTGCCTGCAGGTCATGGCCTTCTAAGATCAGAATTCTTTTATTCTTTAACTCAATCCAATCCTTCATCATTGTCATTGTTACTGCAGTTGCGTATATATAGGCTCCCTGTGTGCTTCCATCCATCCCTACGAAGATCTGCTGACTCTGCCTGCCTGCTGGTAAGTGAGCTGGGTTTTTTCTTTTATTTTTTTAATGTATTTTAAAAGAATATTTTATTTATTGTGCATATGATTTTTAAAAATAGTGTTATTCTGTGTTGATTCTTTTTTTAAATTGTCTTAAACTATTTAAAAAAAGATTCTATCCAAAATAAATTGAAACAAGCCATTTTTAAAATTTCTATGCACAATACTTTGAAATGGACTCAGGAGTCATGATTGACACTGAGTGAATTTGCACTTTTAATAATCAGGAAGATACAATGGCATTGAAAAAAGTGACTGATGACCATTTTTCACACTTAGCGACCGTTGCGACCATTTTTCACACTTAGCGACCGTTGCAGCATCCTCATGGTCACGTGATCAAAATTTTGTTTGGCAACAGATTCGTATTTATGCTGGTTTCAGTGTCCTGGGGTGACCTTTTGACAAAAAAAATTTTTTTTAATCAAGCCCCCCCCCCGCCCCCCCCCCCCCCCCGGTCAAGGGCGTCCCTCTTTTCCAATCTGAAAATCTGGTCACCTTAAGATAACACCCCCCCAACAAAAGAAGGCTCCAAGGCTCGAGTTTCCTCAAAGTTCACTTTTATTACAGATGTCATATTGGCACATCTGGGAAAACCCGAATTTGAAAGTTTCCAGGTTTTCCCCACCGAAATGAAAATTCAGAAACAGAATACATACCCCACACTGACATGTCCATTACATGATCCAATCAGACATCATCCAAAACTTGAGATGACTCCCAGTCACACGATCTCAGCTGCAGGGCAAGATGTCCTTGATTCTCTGAGAAAGGAGTGTTATTTTGACTATATATCACCTGTACTCCATATAATCTCCCCTCCCATTTTCCCACAGTAGAAATTGTGGCAGGCCTGAAGGCCCAAAGTAAAAGATGGCTTCCAGGTCTGACAATGATACTACCAGGAATGAAAAACACTTTGTTATTACGGCAACAAAGTCAATGACAAATAACTGGCTAAGTTTTGGCGCGGATGCGGAACAAGGTTCCTCACAATTGCATGAGTAACACAAAATTATGATGAAAGTCCTCACTGGTCTTGTTCACTTGACAACACTTAGGGTAATGATATGTGGGAATGACCATGGGAAATAGAAGGCAGAGCCATAAATTGGACCACTGGTGCGTAAAAGATATCTCATCTTGCAGAGGGCGGGAGGATGTGGGAAATATTTCAGAAGAAATCTTCTCTAGTTTTCCAGATAATAAATAGAAAGCAGGGTAGAAATACTGTCACTCTTGCAAGATGAATTGTTATTGTATTACAATTGTTATTACATTAACAACTGTTAATGTAACCTTACAAGGAAGTTTGAGCTAGTATGCCTGGTTAGATGTCTTGTGTGGACTACCTCACAGAGCTAACGTTTAATGGTAAGTGTGTTGTACAAGCAAATGAACCAGGCAGTCAGAATGAAATTAACTCTGTCCAAAACAGTCCAAGGATTATTTGGAAGTAAACTAATTCCACAAGTCACTAACCACATAGGAAAAGCAATGGGTAGAGTTTAAGAACTTGATTGACTGTTGAGAAATTCTGAATATAATCATAATCTGTAACATATTATTACTTCTTTTTCCTTTACTCTCTGGACATTGCTGGCCCCCAAATAATTATGTCATCTCAACCTATGTTGCAGCATCTGCAATGATCTCAAAACTAGTCTCTCTCTCTCTCTTTCACTGGGACATTGGTGACCATGGACTGCTGACACATGGCAATAAATGTTTAACCTGGAAAGGGAGGAAGTAGTTGATTCAGTCAACCATGTTGTGTGAATATAGCCAGTATGTCTGGAATTAAAACTCCCAGAAGGAAGGAGTCACAAGAGGTCAAAGATGTAAGAAAGTTAACGTATAGGCATTTCAAGAAGAAAAATCTCAAAATAGCATTACCGTATATACTCGAGTATAGGCCGACCCGAATATAAGCCGAGGCACCTAATTTTACCACAAAAAACTGGAAAAGTTATTGACTCGAGTATAAGCCTAGGGTGGGAAATGCAGCAGCTACCGGTAAATTTCAAAAATAAAAATAGATACCAATAATGTTTTTGAATATTTATTTCAAAGAAAAACAGTAAACTAGCGGTGTATTCAATGAAATACTTCACTCACCTCATGATGCTGATGTCCCGCTGTGATGATGATGTCCCGTGCAGCCGCGGGAGCGATGTCCCGCCTCCTATGACACACGGCACAGTGATTCCTATCATTGGATCACTGTACCAGAGGAGGTGGGACATCGCTATGTGGCTGCTTGCCATAACAAGGAGGAGGTGGGACATCGTTGCAGAGCGGCAGGAGGGGGAGGAAGGGGAATCGTAAGACAGCCCTGCATTACATTAGAACGTGAGGAGGGGGGATGGTGCGGTGCGCGCTGCGTGGCAAACTGACACAGAGGGAGGGGAAACTCACAGGGGCGCCGGGCCATTCACGAGCGTCACCCAGCGGCATGGCCCCGCCCCTTTTTCTCCTCCATTTCGGGCAAATTTTTCACTGACTCGAGTATAAGCCGAGGCGGCTTTTTTCAGCTCAAAAAGTGGGCTGAAAAACTAGGCTTATACTCGAGTATATACAGTATTTGCTTGACAGAAAGGGAAGACCAAAGATAAAAAGGACCAAAACAAAAGTAAGATTCTAAAAAAAAAACATAATTATTTCAAATAGGTGCATTCTATATGCTATTCTTTCTCAATATTTTTCCAGTTATGGTTTACATTTCTGTTGCCACTAAAATTGCACTTAAAAGATCTGTTTGTTTGAATTTACTAACCATTTACCCACATTTCAAATCCTTCAAAATGGACCAACAAATGCTAATACAACGACCTGGTATTTTATAAGAATGATATACAGTAGAAGAACATATTAATCATAGCAGGCTTCAGTAGGTTAGGTTTATTTGTGCATACATAAATGTGGGGCATACATTTAATAAACTTAAAATGTAGCTTTCACTAAAAAGTCTTCAATAGAAAAACCTCAGCATCTGTTTTTATTATCAGAGATGCTTTGAACCTTAGCTCAAGGAGGTAAATGGGAAATGCTTCCACTGCTAAGGAAACGCATTGGCATTGGCACACAGAGCTGAAGAAGCCTTTTGGATGAGAAGCAAAACATCTTAAAGGAAAAACAAGGAAGTCCAGTTGCCTCTTGAAAAAGCACTTTTGGGACAACCATGGCCAGGATGACTGAGAATCTCCATAGACATTCTTCATCCTCCCTTCTTCAGAAGTGAATATCTCACCTTGATGGGCAGACAGTCCTGTATCGGAAAGTTCTTCTTTAAAAAGACTATCACCAATTATTATTTTTACAAAATGACTATGATTTAAGTGTCTGATATAGTTATTGATAATCACTTTGTGTGATATTGTTGCATGAGCTCTGTATATAATATACTGTTCTTTTGCTTTGATGCAAAATCTAAATCATTTGATATGTTTCTGGCCCGGATTGCATTAGTTCAAATAACTTGCTCTTGAGCAGCCAAAATCAAGCCTTCAGTTTCTTCTTTTAATCTTACAGTTGTAAGCCTTTGCTTGGTTTTTATCCACTTTCCCCTTGGGTTTTTTTTTGTTTTTTTTTTGTAGAAATTGACTATGTAATGCTTTTCCTTGCCAGCATTCTATTCATCAGATATTTGAGCCAACAATCATGCAGTTTGTCATTTCCAGGTTGTGTCCAGTTTTTAATCCTTTTCACTTGATTTCTACCTATTTCTGATTTTAGTGTTAGTTCTTCCATTTGCTGGTCTACATTAAGAGATGGAAAATAATGCAGATAAGGTTGTCACTATCAAGCAACAAGAAGCCCCGGTCTCTTGATTTGGGATGAAACAGTATGTCTGAATGATTTTTCTCCATTCTCTTTGAAAACATTCACTATCACTCACATAGATAAAATTTAATTACAACATATCACTTTACATGCAAAATCAACTTTCTTTTTGTATATAATTAAAATGTTTTATCATCTAAAAACAATATTTTTGTTTGATTTGTTTTTCCTGTAATGAGCCGAGTTCATACTCACTAATTTTATGATGAACTTCAGGCTTGTGAACAGTTTATGAATGAGGCCTCTTTAACTGATTGAGGAGTCGGAAGTGGTTAGTTTACTGAAAGATTACATTTTTAGATTGTAAAGAAGCAAAGCAAGTCTTTGAAAATTATTTTACTATTACAAGTGTTCTACTTAGAAGAGAACTGCAAGGGAAATTCTATGCATTTAGGCACAGATGAGTTTGGAAAAAAAACTATTTAGCGCAAATACCAACTTGCTAAACACATACCAAGCAATAATTATTTGGAGAAAATAACAATAGAGGAAAGACACTGATTAAAGAAATACCCAGGAGGAAAATTCAATTGCCAACTCTGTGTGCTTCCTCCTTCCTATTTCTTAACCAAGTTGGGTGAGGCAAGGCTTAGAAGGAAGAGTGATCACAGGCATTCATTCATAAATTCCCTTAAGTTACAAGTCCATAATTAATGAGCTTAGCCCTTAGACTTAGCCAAGCATTTGTGAATAAACAAAGGAAAGTATGCTAAACTCCCACACAACCTTAGGAAATCTGGAGGATATGAAGGGCTCGTCTTGAACAATACATAAAACGTGGAAGCATAGAAGACAAAGTAATCTGAGATTTGAGGATACAGCGTGATCTGGAAAGGGTTGTATTTCCTCTGAAGGATCATATTGAAAAATTGGAAGACACAGTATTTCTGAAGTCATGATTCCTCTTGGAGGATCAGGAGGATACTATGGTCAAGAGTGCCTCTGCCTTTGCCAACCTTAGGGCTGGTTATATCCTTTTCCAGAGAAAGTAGACATATGCATTAGATCTATCTGTGATCATTTTTCTAGTTAGAGAATTGCAATACACTCTGTGCAGAGTTGCATTTTATACATTTTATGCAGAGGTGAAGAGCCAGTTTCCTTCTCATATGAACTACAGCATTCAGTCGCATATCAACTGTGTGGCCTTATATTCTGTTTTAGGCACAATGCACAATGCTGGCTCTTACCTATGAAAACTTAAATAGTTTGTCACCAAGAAAACTACAGATTCTTATTTTCTAGACTCAGTGATTAAGATCTGCTGTGTATCAAAAAGAAAAAAGTAACAGGGTTGGACCTTTTCACATCATTGCTAAGCAGTTTTCTGCCAAAAAGGATAATTTATATCCTTTCTTCAGGGGTGGGTTTCTCGCCCCGTTCCAACCGGTTCGGTTGGAACGGGGCCGGCGGCGTCCTCATGCACGCGCGTGGCGCACACATGCGTACTAGTGTCTGTGCGATGCTCCAGCTGCTCCTGGAGGATCACGCAGGCGCTGTATGCGTCCTGCGCATGCGTGGAAGCGCAGAACTCGTCAAAACCGGGTAAGGAGCGCGGGCGGGCGGGTGGGCCAGTCGCCGTTCCCGGAAGTTACTTACTTCCGGGTTCACCGACCAACCGGTTCGCAGGGACCGCCGCGAACCGGTTGAAACCCACCCCTGCCTTTCTTTACATTTTAGAAGAATCAAATCTATTCATCCTATTTGACATGTGATAATTTTAAATATAATTCTGCTTTGGGATTTTGAATTGTCTTTCCTTCTATTTTAATTTATTTAGTATGCTTTTTAATTTATTCTTCAATATATTATGATTTAATATGATTTTGAGAGGGAGCAGTTTTATAAAAGAAACTATATATAGTCCTAATCCTTTTAGGACTAAATATGTATGCATACTCCATAAATATTGCAAAAAAGAAACAAAGTCACATCAAACAGCTTTTCCTCACTGGGAATCTTTAGCCTAACTCAGCCGATCTAGATTATTCTAATATCTTTTTTTAAAAAAAACAATTTTATTTATTTTTGAACAAAGACAAACAAACATAAAAATAAAAAAATCTTCTATTACAAATTGTAGAAAGTGTGTCAGTTGGTTACAGTATTTCCATGCATCTCTTCCATAGTCATCACCTGCTTTTCATATCAAATCACATATTTTAAATTCACATATGTTCATGTATATCATGATTATTATATCTCAACCTTAACTTGACTATAATTGTTTTTACATCCTTTTATATATAATATTCAAAATCTAGAATAGGATGATATGATAACATTCTATTAAATCATCCTAAAATCATCCAATCACAATACATCTTTATAACATATTCTAGATAAAGCTTTTAAACCTCCTCTTATATTCTCCATGTGTTGTTTATATAAACTTTCATATTATCAAACTAATATGTATCTATATGTATTGTTATCATTATTACTTATTATTTAACTATAGCTATTGTCACTTCATTTTATACACACTACTAGTAAATATTCTTGTTGATAATGATATACTCATTAACTATTATATCCAGCTAATTAAATGCATTTTGAGGTAGAAAATATTTTAAGGATGCTGATTAGCTGATGAAGAACAAATAGAATGAATATCTTATCTCCCATCCTAAGATACAGGCATCTGTCTACCTCAAGTTTAAAAATGACTCACCAAATCTGGGCTTGCCACATAAAGACAATTCCTCAAAAGGAAAGAAAGCAATGAAGTTTTAAACTCTAAACTGATTCTTTTCTGAAAAAGAGGGATCAATGTAAAATTAACAGGTGGAAACTGGGTAAAATCAGTATTGCATGGTTTTATCAAGATGGTATATTAGAATTTCCAGAGTGTTCTAATGCTGATGTATATCGTAGATAAGGACCTCAAACAATTTTGCTTTCTATTTATTTCATTCATTCTGGAACCAAAGCAGATTGTTGGATTTGTAACTTGTTGAGCTACCTTACTCAAACGTGTTTCTGCCTTAACCTTCATAGGATCCTTCATCGGCTTAGTTCTATTCAACAACTTTATACATGAGTAGACAATGGAATAGAAGTTATGTTTATCAAAATGTTCTAATAATACCATACTGCAAAGGGCTAGCTTAGAGACAAAAATCACTGTTTAATATTACCTTGTTGTTATTAGTTGCAAAATCATGTCGTGACCCCATGGACAATGTTCCTCCAGGCCTTCCTGTTCTCTACCATCCTCTGGAGTCCATTTAAGCCTACTGTTTCTGTGACTCCACGCAACCACCTCATTCTCTGTTATCCTGTTCTTCTTTTGCCCTCAATCTTTCCCAGCATTAGGCTCTTCTCCAGTGAGTTCTTACTTCTGATTAGGTGGCCAAAGCATTTGAGTTTCATCTTCAGGATCTGGCCTTCTAAAGAGCAGTCAGGATTGATCTCCTCTAGGACTGGCCTGTTTGATTGCCTTGCAGTCCAAGGAGACAGGAGTCTTCTCCAGCACCATAGTTCAAAGGCCTTATTAGTAATCATGAATATTGAGCTACATTCAACAAGAGGATGTTCAACAGTAACAAATATGGTATAAGATCATAAATTGAAAAACTGCCGTGACTTGGCTTAATGGCTATATGGTTCTAGGGCTTCTTGTAGATTTCCAAATAACATAATAACATAAACAAGCAGTGTGACTAAGATGGTAAAAACTCTTTTTAAAAAAACTCATATGTACTTATGTTTATACTGAAACAATCAGAACATATCTAGCTGCATATGTACCTAGGTTCAACTTCTGAAATGTATCAGGAAAAAACTGGTCATTTTGAGAAAAACATTTTCTTCTCATTTTATAGTTATTTATAGACTAGACTAACATTTCCCTAGCTGTGATAGAATTATAAGCTCTGAATTTTGGCCATTGATGTACCAATGGCCAGGATGGCTGAGGATGTAATAAATTAACTCAAATTTCAAATTCAACCAATTAAAAGCGAATTTAAAATCAATAGTGAAATACAAATCAAGAACCCTTAGTCAATTTCAGTTAATTGGGCAATTCAGTGGGCAATTGTAACTTTTGGTTCCCAGGTCATAAAGTTTCAGGAGACGTTTACGCAAATAGTCAGGTATAAGCTTCTCACTGAATCCTCATTATTGGATCATAGGGACACTGTTGAAAAGAAAACAAGTTCGCTAATGGCCACAAGCTATATTGATTCTAAATAGAGAAATGTTCTTGTACCCCTTTCCCATTCATCTCAATAAATCTTGCTAATGCAACTCTAAGGAGCATGCTTGAAAAAAGAATCACTTTCAGTTTTAGGCAGCTGACAAAAAGCATGAAGAGGAGGAAGAGGATGTGGTGGTGGTGGAGGAGGAGGAGGAGGAGAAGGAGGACTTCCTGCAGTGCAGTAATTACTAAAGCAGTGGGCAATAAATCAAACATAAGGCAGTTGTAAAATATAAAATCAACCAAAGAAACTGTCACAAGATTTAAAATCAATGATACTAGTACAAAAAACATTGTAATATATTTTCCAAAAACCTTTAGGAAAAAAAAAAGCATTGCAACTTTGGACCATAAGCCCCTCAACCAAAAGCCTGACTTAATAGCAGCTTAGGGGATACACAAGTGCCTATTCTTTAATTCCATGGATACTGCTATTTATTTAATTAATAAATAATAAAAAGAGAAGAGGGTAGTTTACCGACAATATAGTGTTAGTCTTCTGGTTACTGCATTCCTAAATTGCTCACAAAATATCAATTGTGAGTTTTAGAAGCTGGCAACAATGCAGATAGCTTTGACCAAATAACAATCCTTCCAAATAAAGCTGAAGAAGCTTCTTGGATGAGAAGCAAAACATCTTCAAAGAAAAAGCAGGAAGTTCCGTCACCTCTCGAAAAAGTACCTTTGGGACAATCATGAGCTGAATGACTGAGAAACTCTATAGACCTTCCAAATAAAAAAAAATGCATCTGTCTCTCAAAAGAATAATAGAATAACAGAGTTGGAAAGGACCTTGTGGGTCTTCTAGTCCAACCCCCTGCTCAAGCAGGAGACCCTATACCATTTCAGACAAGTGGCTATCCAGTCTCTTCTTAAAAGCATCCAGTGATGAAACAACCACAACTTCTGAAGGCAAGCCATTCCACTGGTTAATTGGTCTCACTATTAGGAAATTTCTCCTTAGTTCTAGGTTGCTTCTCTGCTTGATTGGTTTCCATTCATTGTTTCTTGTCTTGCCTTCTGGTTCTTTGGAAAATAGGTTGATTCCTTGTTCTTTATGGCAGCTTCTCAAATACTGGAACAGTTCTTAGTTCTTCTTTTCATTAAACTACCCAGTTCCTGCAACCATTCTTCATAAGTTTTAGCTTCCAGCCCTCTAATAATCTTTGTTGCTCTTTTGCCACTGAAAAATTTATTGCTCTTTTGCCACTGAAATCCCACTGAATTCAATATAATTGAAACTTGGATATCTTTATTCCTAGGACTGCATCTACATACCTACAGTAAATGAGTAGAACTGTTATCAAGCAACACGTCTCAATTACATTAAAAAAGTACAAATCACAGCTTTTCAATTATAGGAAATGTGGCCATTCCATTTGAATGCTTACCCCAAAGTAATCACACTGAGTTTGAAAAACTTCTTAATTTCAAGAAATGTGGCTTTAGTCAAACAAAGGTAAACATGAGTTTGTGTTAACGTTAATATTTTAGTTTCCCATTTGCTGTTCTCTATGTGCACGTAAGCAGGAATATAACCTGAACAACTACTCAAGCAGATTTTATAACTATAACAGAAAGAGATTTATTTGCAGGAAATATGGCATGACGAAAGACAAAATCTAGCATCTAACTACCAAGAGGAGAGCGTCCAAGAGCATGTGCTTTGTGAATGTGTCCCTGGGAAGAAAGTCAGAAGGAAATGAGCTCAGAATAGCAATCTCTTAACAGACAAAGAGAGGACACAGAGTAAATCCTTAACCCTCTATTTATACTCCACTGTTTCCCTTGGGGTCAGTAGGTCATGAAGTGCTGACAGGTCATGCCATTGGATATAGATCTCCAATAAATAATAATGTTGTAAGTAATTTACTGTTTTAAATTAAGGTACTGGGGATTTGGGTATGTAGGTTGTGTAGGGTGTCTGTCTGTGTGTGTGTGTGTGTGTGTGCATGCGAGAGAGAGGGGAGGAGCAGTGACCGCTTACATTCAATTGATTTCCATAAAACCAAAATGTAACTGGCCAATATAAATCCAACACTATGAGAGTAACCAGTCAGTATTATGCCTACCTAAAATACCCAGCATTTTGAACTTCAGCTTAGCACTATGAGTAGGAGAAATCTATGAGGAAAATACAGAAATCTTGCTTTGATTGCATGATGCATTTTGCATGTATAATTTTGTGTTGCTTCTTGTCTAATGTTATTGGAATGATTTGTGTGGAATTCTTCTATGTTCTAGAATGAGAAGGAGCATCGGTGCAAACTAGATTGGGCACATATAGGTGGACTGGACTAGCAGCTGCCCTGTTTAGCAACCATTTGAAGTTTCAGTGGCACTGAAAAGGTAACTTTACAACCAGTCCTCACATTTATGATCATTGTAGGGTCCCTGGCGCCACATGATCAATAATCAGGGGATTCACAACTACCAAGCCATTACAAGCATTGCAACATCCCACCTGTTGCAGTGTGATGACACTTCACAAGCAGCTTCCAACAAGCAGAGTCAAATGGAGAAGCCAGCAGTAAATCACAAGCCATGATCAAGTGATGTCTCAATAAATCACGGTGATTCACTTAGTGACTACAGCAGAAGTGAAGTATAAAGCCCATCAAAAGCACATTATATGTTGCTTCGTGATCATATCTCTTAGGGACAGAATTGCTGATCCCCATTGTGGTCACTATATGAGCACTACCTCTGATTCATTAATCAAGGCTTCACTGTATGGGTCATTCTTCCCCCCCCCCCCCCATAGCATTTGTATTGTATTAAACATATTAAGTACCCAGCCTGTGAGATATCAAAGCAACACAAAGGCATTGTTTCATTTCTGCTTTAGAATAAAGCAATAGATCAAGCTATCCTGAATAAAAAAAAATCTTACTCAAAATAAGCATGTCTTCCATATTTTAAGTTTTAGCGTCATGCCATTTTAGCTTATTTGAGCCAATGTGATATGAAGGCTGTGGGATATTGAAAAACTAAGTTTAGCTTCAGATAATTAGTTAACTGGTGGATTTTAGATAAACAAACCTACCTTACAGAGTAAAATAAGTTTGTTAACAACTTAGAAGGATCCTGGGTTATAAATGAATGGCTCTGAGGTGGTACATATCTGGGTGTAATGGGGGTCATCATTCCATTTTGGTGTAAAAGAAAAGGCCCACCCATTAGTCGGAAGTGACTAGACGTGATGGCAAATACTTCAAAAATTAGCATGCAGACTTTCCTGCCTCAGTGAAGACATGTGGGACTCAAATTCAAGTCATTTAAGTTATAAACAATGAAGTCTCTTAATCAACTTGGCCACGTGGACTAGTTTCAGTTTGTGCCAGTTTCCTGTAGGGATGTCTTGCTGTTAGTTATTGCATCTGTCAGCCAAGCTTATCTTCATCTTTGGCCCAAAGACGCTAAAGTCCAGAGAATGGCAGCCTTTCTTGTAGGGAAAATGAAAAGACAATCGTGCAATTAACTTATATGGGTAAAGTATGAAATCGGGAAAGAGAATCCATTTGGAATGTTTTTTCTGCATGGAGCAGAAAGAGTTGTTGTAAGGATGGAGCAGGGAGGGGAGGAAGAAGAGGACGAGAAATGAATTTGGACTTCTCCAACTTGCGGATCACTGTTTCAAGTCAGCAGCAAGTCTAAACAAGGCCAATGTTAGCATTCAGAGCACACGTTGCGGCAAAGGATGGGAAAGGAATAGAGCAGCCCAAAGAGCTGGCGCCACTAACTGACGAGCAGGGAGCAAGGGATAAAGATTTACTGCAAGAGAGGAGGAAACAGTCCGCTGGCCCGATTAGAGCTGTGAATACTGAGTGTCCAGAGAAGATTTTGCAGCTGACTGATCACAGGCTGGAGGAGCAGGCCTCGAACAACAGCTGCAAGTCTTGCCAGGCTGTGAAAACAAAGGGTGCCTAGCACAGTGAAAAGAAAGAGCTGGCAGGTTGTGGCTAGTAATGGCAAATGTGTGAGGTATGACACTGTGTGGAAGGAAGGAAGGAAGGAAGGAAGGAAGGAAGGAAGGAAGGAAGGAAGGAAGGAAGGAAGGAAGGAAGGAAGGAAGGAAAGTGAAACAGTAGGAAATTGGGGGTGGGATAACACAAAGAAAAGTGTTCAAACTTATTCTAAAAACCTGTCCATGTTTATGGATAATTATAAGATTCTTTTTCTGCTCACTTGGCACACTTCTATATTATCACTGTTTCCACCCACAGAAAGCATTTCAGCAGACTTCAATCTATGGTAAATATACAAAGCATAGCATTAATTAATCACCCTTTTTCCCTCCAGAAGAAGTGCAAGGAATATTATCCAGTGTCCCACCTCCCATCCCAAAACATCTTCAGTTGTGGTTTAACAATAAATATCCTTTACCACTCCACAGAAAAAGAAGAAATAAGTTGCTAACCCTCCCAACTCAATAGGTCTTCCTGTATGTACAGAATTTGTCTGGCACTTTGTCCATTGATCTGCTTATTGAGCTGAGTGATTACTATGCTGTCAATAATATACATTGCTATGTGTTGGCAAACTGAATGTGAAAAGTATGAAGAATAGTGAAAACCCCTAAAAAATTCCCCAACTACCTTGCCATCCTTCCTCCATTGCATTTTAAAACATTAATTAAGTATGAAGGTGAATTAGAAGCAGACCAGCAATTGTGCAACCAAGTGGTTTTTCCCAACAGTTGTAACTGTGACTGTGTGTTACTACAGAAGCTGGACTAAAGGACAGAAGTTCTAAACAATGCATACAGCAAGAAACTGTGGTTTCTTCCCCAAACCCCCAAAACTTTACCTTACACTGTCTTCTGTTGACCTCACCCCATTCCTAGGAGGTCTTTAAGGGGCATGGATAAGCACACCAGCATGCCTATGTCCCTGTCCTGATATTGACTTTTATTCATATTCATTTCATGTATTCATAATTACGTCTATACTTATATCTGTTATCTAATCCATACGACGAAATAAATAAATAAAATAAAATAAACTTGAGCTCAGCAACTAGGGTGAGGCAAGGATACCCATAAATTTGGAGGGAGGAATTCTTTGAATCTTTTTTAAACTTAGAGAATTTTCACATACACCAAAGCAAAGCCAGAAGTCATATCACTTTCCCAAACAAATAATATTGGGAGATCAGTCAGACAGAACTGATCTGAGGTAGTGCAGATCACCAGTGTCAAAGTGCCCTAGCCTCTTACCTTAATTATCCAAAGTGGCCAATAGGACTTCAAAAGCCCAATTAAGCAGCTTAGTGTGTCAGTTAAGACACTCCTTTTTTGTTTGTGTGTTCCTTCAGGAAACTAAAAAGTGTTTGCTGTTTCGCTGGATGCATTTTTGCCCTTTAAAGATGAACCTCACAAAAATGTACAGTGCTGTTTCCATTGACATCCAGCAGCTGCTTGTAGTTTTCTTGGCAATATTTCAGAAGTGGTTTGCCATTTCCTCCTTCTTGGGACTGAAAGAAAATGACTGGCCCAAGACCACACAACTGGCTTTGTGCCTAAAGCAGGACTGAGATGCATAATCTCCCAGTTTCTAGTCTAGTGCTTTTACCCCCCACCACACCAAACTGTCTCTCAAATAATAGCTGTAAAAGCTCTGTAATAGCAGTGGTGGTGGTGGTGATAATGATGGTGGTGGTGGTGGTGGTGGTGGTGGTGGTGGAGGAGGAGGAGGAGGAGGAGGAGGAGGAGGAGTAAATAACAGCAAAAGCTATCTTTTTAATACTCACAGGGTCACACTCATAGAGGCTTTGAAATTTACACTCAAGCAAGGACATTGAATCAACATTTTCTTTTCCTTTGCTCCAATGAAGTGGATGTGAAGATTTATCTCCTAGTGAGAAATGCTTGCGCATCTCATGGTGGCAAGGCTAAGCAAATTCTTCTCTTTGATGCTTTACTGGATACATAAAAAGCAGATGTGCACAGTCTTCTTTTCTGTTCCTGGCATGTTTGTATGGCCCTCCTTCCAAATTGTTAATCACCCCTCACTGCTAAAGAA
Organism: Thamnophis elegans; assembly: GCF_009769535.1. NCBI lineage: Eukaryota > Metazoa > Chordata > Lepidosauria > Squamata > Natricidae > Thamnophis > Thamnophis elegans. The sequence continues at coordinate 98,750,000 of NC_045541.1, read as the reverse complement.
ACTGTATCTATTTAGCAAGGAAGGTGAGAGGTGAAGAAATGGCCGGGCAGTCAAGGAGGTAAGACTGAGACTTGGGAGGCAGTAGGTGGGAGCTGCAAGATCAACACGGATGAAGAGTCTTCCATCGTAAAAAGGAATTTGACTAACCACAACCTTTTCTTTGTCCACTTCATAAAAGAAAAGAAAACAAACATAAGCTTCTACAGATTTATTGTGTCCCATGAGTCAGAGTAAGACAGAGGTTGGTCATCTGAAATTATAAAATCCTCTGCAATAGCTATGCAGTATAAGTTCTTATTTAGGCAACCTGCCATCTAAACTATGCATTTGTATTTAAACATTTATTTGCAACCTTACGTTTTAGTAAAACACATATAAAATTACAGCAATATATCAATTTAATATATCGTATTTACTATTATCAGCAGCCATTGCAAACAATACAGCTAACTCTATATGTATTGTTTTTGTAGAATATGTCAAATTCTTAAGTTTGACCATAAACAACACTCAAATCCTGATTTTCTAAAATAGAAGCTTTAGTTCCTACTCTCAGCATTATTAAAGTGAATTTTCACTAAGTTTTAGGGATAATTTCAAACTAGTAACACCACAAGGCTTCTGAAGAGATGACTGTCTATGTTCTCCCAAAATGCAAAAACTTCCTGTGTGCAGAATACTCCATCTAGGGGCAGAAATTTCACCTTCTTCCCTACTTCCATCTCAGATCTTGCTTCTGAGTTGTCTTGTCTTCATGGTGGCACAGTTTCAGGAAGACAGACATTATCACTTTGGAATTAAACAAGTCATACTGAATTTTCCTTTTATAGTAGCAGAAATCAAGCAACACAATGCACAGGCATTTAATTCCACTTGTCTTTATTTCCACTTAATTCCATTTGTATTTTAATTTCTGCATACAATCTTACCTAATATGAAATCAATAAATATCAATAAATACCGTCATGTTAAATTTTCTGAAGGTGAATCCTTGAAAGAGGTTACCTATGCTAGGTAACAAGGTTGACTGGTGTCAACCTTGTTACCTAGCATATTATAATACTGTTGTATTGTCTTTTAAAAAATAATTGAACCCTGTCTTGGAATATACTTGAATTAAGCATATCTTAGTCTAGCTTTCTTCACATTCTACCAGAATAAAGGTTTGGAACTGCAATTCCCAGAAATCTCGGATATAAACTACAATTGTACCTCGGTATTTTTCATTAATCGGTTCCAGGAGGTATTATGAGTATCAAAAATGAGGATACCAAACAATTCTTCTCCTGTAAAAAATAATGTAGTGAGTCACAACGCAGCTGACACCAAAAAGTTCTAGCTTGTACATTGATTTCCAAACAATGAATATTGAGACAAAATTTCCGCATCAAAATGTGTTGAGTACCAAATTTGATGAGTTTCAAAACAGTTGAGTACCAAGGTACCATTTTGGTTGGAAATTATACAGTTGTGGTACAACGGGAGTAAACCAGGTTGGAGAAGATTTGTCTTTTAAAAAGTAAAGCAAACTTTTTTTTTAAGCAATAGGTAGCCACATTTATTCACAAAGGCTTTTGTCGGATTTTTAGTTTTTATACTGAGGTTAACAACTGGGTGTGTAAACACTGCTTTCACTTTCATCTCAATTATTTATCTTTTGCAATTCTGCTTGTCCCCCACTCAAATATCAAAATGACTCATCTGGGTTTGATGGTTTTGCTTAAAGTTAATACACTATTTTCATATAAATCCATATTGGCTTGCACAAGAGTTACAGTCCTAGTAAAATTGTACTAGACATTACAGCTGTTTTATAAGAAACAACCAGGGATAGGAGAGGAGAAAGTAATGCAGAAGCATGTCACAAGGATTAATAACTTTCTTGCGATGCCTCCTTCTCTCTGAAAATCAGCAGACCTATAAATGGGCACTGGTAGTACAATTGAGAGTTTCCTATCTTAGGTTCCATTTGGGGCTTCGATACTAAAGAGAGGAAACTGTATCATAATTGTGTCCTTCAGACTCTGCACTTCATATTAGCATCTCCCCTTCCCCTTTGCCCGTGTCTCTTGTCATGTTTACATTTGCTGGAAAATAACAGTGTGGAAACCAGTTACTCCTTCGAGTAAGCAGTAACATCACAGCTTTCCAGCATGCTGTATTTCGTCCTTTGTCTCTCGCATCTGCCAGCACGGTCGAGTGGATTCAGAAGCAGCTTTATAATATTCTGGAAGATAACCAAATGACTTTGGTTTGTGTGTGTGTGTGCATGTGTTTTAAATCAATCCCTCCCTCTCCCCAGTCCTTTGCCAAGCAGTTGCTTGGCACCCCCCTCCTCATTTGCCCCCCCCTCTGCCATTTGAAAACTTTGCACAGAAAATGCAAAGGTTCTAGAGACCATGTTAATTTTTCAAATAGCAATCCAATTACTGAGCAAATTGGCACAGGTGCCTAGTTACATAGTTCCTTGGCACTGCCTCCACTCACTCCTGGCAGTGATGAATGTGCTCTGCCTAGCCCTCCTCCGCTCTTTGCTCTTGCCTCCGCGCCAATCCCGGTGACCGCATAAGGAGAGGGCCTGGCAGCTGCAAGACCTGGGTGCCAAGAGGCAGATTATATTCAGTGGCAGCAGGATCTAAGACTGGCTTCCTGGCTAGCCTTTTGTCGAGACCCTTTTCCCTAGCTTGGCTCCAAAGTACAAAAATGTCTCCGTGGGGTGAGGAGAGACACAGAAAGTTCCTTTTTCAAAATGAGAGGAATTTTGATGTATCCATTTAAAAAAAAAGTCACAATCAGCGAATTGCCCCCACTCCTTCCCGCTGCCCAGCCTCATGGAACAAGATGTGCAAGAGGAACGTTGTCAGTGGTATTGATATCACAGTCCCTAACTTTGGTGGGATGGACATTGGGATTTTGCTTGCAGGGTTACTTTTGACTCATTGGCATGTCTATTCCACGGTTTATGGACTCTAAGCTTCACTACTAAGGAAATTGGAATGAGAAGATACTCAGAATCTGCCCTCAGTTCCTGGAAAAAAATATATTCTTCTCAATTTCCATCATCAGTCTCTCTGTTTACTTTCTGATTGTCAGGCGAAGTGGAGAACTGAGATCACAAATCAAGCAGCTGCTTTTTCATTCTCAGGAAGGACAGCATTTGAGATTTCCTCGAGCTGACTATATATGAGGCATTGTCTACTTGCAGCTTCTATTTATGCCCAGCTCCTCAAGGGAGGGGGGACTCAATGGGGTATTTGTTTGTTTGTTTGCTTTGAGTAAGCTTATATAGGATTGTATTGAGAATTTCTACTGAGACTTTCCCCAGTCCATTCTGCTCTCATATGTCCTTCTTAATAAAGTTCCAGCTTTTTTTCGAAAAATAGGGGAAAACCAAAGGAAACTGGGGGGGATAAGGGGTTTTCCACTGAGAAAGATGTTGAATGCTACCAAAGAGAGGAGGAATTGGAGGAAGGAAAATAAAAATCCGATCAGCTAACACAATCTCTAACCAGACTGATCTTGCTTATTTTTTCAGGCAGAATTAAGCCTGGAAACATTACAACATTCCAGGCAATCCCACTAAATACTGGCTTCAGGCATAGCACTGGAAGGAGATTCAGGACTAGGAAGAAGAAATACTGTAATAAAGAGATTATCTAAGGGAATAAAAACACTACCCCAATTTAGAAAGAGAAGGAACACACTGGTGAGCTGCACATCACTTCCTCCTAGATCCAAAGCCCAGGAAAGTTCATGTCTCTTACAACATTGTAGAAGCCATTTTTTTTCTTTGCAAATAGCTTGCTTTTATTCTTTTTTCCAAAGCCAGAGTGCATTGCTTTTTCAATGAGTAAGCCAAGCAACATAAAAAACAAAGAAATACAGAAAATAAAAAGTAGCAGTACTTCTCAGCTTCTACTGTTGTTTTATGTGAAAGATTTGACATTCACAATATCAATTGAGTAAAATCTTGCTTTAAACAGCATTTTAATTCTTCCTAAATGTAAGGGTTTTTTTCCCTAAGATCCCATGAAAATAAAGGGAGAAGACTTGGATACTAGTAATAGTAAACTTCGTTGTTATTGTTGCTTTTGCTACTTTATGTGTCCACCAACTCTCCATGTTGCTTCCAATTTTATTTCTTGGATTTTGTGGCTTTTATGTATCCATTCAAGAGAGGTGATTTTGCTGTTCTAGACTTTAAAGAAAGCCAGTTTGTAAGTAGTGAGTAAGGCATCAGGGGAGGAGCTATATTGGATTTTGGTCCATATTACATGTAGAAAAATGATGGTGCAACTTTGGTTCATATTGTTATTGCCCCTTATACCAATGAAGAACTGCACAGAATACATGGGTCACAGGAAGATGCATCCAATTTTGAAGGATATTCCTAGAATAAATGCTAAAATATATACATGTGAGACCAATTATCATACAATTTTTCTTATCAAAAATCATCATTATATTCATCCTGTTTTTTTGGCTGAATAAATATGTAGTAAAGCATTCATTCATTTTTTTCTTTAAATTTATATTGTCCTCAAAAAACAATATTATGAGATTTATAGCAGAATTTTCATTTTTCATGGTACGCTGCTCTATCTACCCATCTACCCATTTAGATATAGGCCAATTGCTCAATGACCACTGGTCAGTTTAAAAGAGGGACCCTACTGCTCATGCATCTATTACCACATAGGAATTGGCCTTATACTGAATCCATTGGCTATTGTCCCTTTTGCAAGATAATCTTAGATTGTTCTTTTTTGTATCAGTAATAAATTTATTTTGTATTGTAAGGATAACTCATTTCTCTACTTCATCTTTTCTTTGTTCTATGCCCAATGATATATATTTGCAAATCACAGGACAGCATTTCCCACACTATTCAAAGATTACTGTGACCTTTGATGTTTCTTTTGAAAAGAGTCAGACAGGTGTTTTTTTTTTAATGAAGTTGTCTAAATAACTTTTCACAAGCTTCTCATAACCTAGTTATAGATAAAGATAAACCTCTGTTTCTCCTCCAATGCAACCCCACTTCCTACAACCTGTTTTGTCCATGGAATTGCTTGCTTCCAGAAGGTGTGGGTGCTCCATCATGTAGGTTTTTAAGAAGGCATTGGACAGTCATTTGTCCAGAATGGTATAGGGTCTCCTGCTTGAGCAGGGGATTGGATTAGAAGACCTCCAAGGTCCTTTCTGTTATTCTGAATTCTGAATTATCAGATGGGTTTCTGGGAATAGATCATTCTTCCTTCTTGCTAATTGGAGAAGCATCCCCCTTCAGCAGTTTTGTTGGAAAAATTCAAACTTTCCTTTGCTCCCAATCCTCCCCACTGACCCATTGTGTCTATTGAAAAGAAAGGGTGAAGTCTTCACCGTTTTTCCTCTACAGCAATAAGAAAGAAGTCATCCTAAGTAAGGGAAGACGAAAAGCATTACAGTTTCCACTCCTAGTGATCCTGCTCTTAGTTGTTTGTTAGTATTTGGAGTGGTGAAGGGAAACCAAGAAGAAATGGCCATGAGCAGGATTCACTGGGAGAAACAAGGATTTGTATATGTCCATGATGACAAATTATGGCATGAGTGCTGTAGGTGGCACACAGAGGCCTCTCTGTGGGCACGTGTGCCATTGCCAGCTGCTCTTTGTGAGTGTTGGAGCACCAGAAAATGGCCCCCCAAATGGC